>NW_027008855.1:0-17500 GCF_036934945.1 Oncorhynchus masou masou
CCCCCTCAAGGAGGCAGCCACACTATCCCATTTCTAACACATAAGTCAATTTCCCCACTCAAGGCAGCCACTCTATCCCATTTCAGGTCATTCATTATTTCCCAGAAGCGGTTTCCATGAGTGTCAGGTGGGGAATCAGCCAATGATTTATCATGATATGTAACGATCTGGTAAGGTTTACTGGCAGGAGGAGTCTGTTGGAGGAACGCATACACCCAACGTCCCTGCTTCCTCTACACCCAACGTCCCTGCTTCTGGTCCCTCTACACTGTCTCCACTGCTTCTGGTCCACTCTACACCCAAACGTCCCTGCTTCTGGTCCCTCTACACCCAACGTCCTGCTCCTGGTCCCTGGTGCACTCCAACGTCTCCCGCTTCTGGTCCTCCCTACACTGTCTCCCTGCTTCTGGTCCCTCTACACCCAACGTCCCTGCTTCTGGTCCCTCTATACTGTCTCCCTGCTTCTGGTCCCTCTACCCCAACGTCCCTGCTTCTGGTCCCTCTATACTGTCTCCCTGCTTCTGGTCCCTCTACACCCAAAACGTCCCTGCTTCTGGTCCCTCTATACTGTCTCCCTGCTTCCTGGTCCCTCTGCTGTCTCCTGCCATGGTCCTCTACACTGTCTCCTGCGTCCGCTCCCTGCCACCGTCTCCCCACGCTTCTGGTCCCTCTACACTGTCTCCCTGCTTCTGGTCCCTCTACACTGTCTCCCTGCTTCTGGTCCCTCTATACTGTCTCCCTGCTTCTGGTCCCTCTACACCCAACGTCCTGCTGCTGGTCCCTGCTACAGTCTCTATACTGTCTCCCTGCTTCTTCAGGGTCTCCCCCTATACTGTCCCTAGCTTCTGGTCCCTCCTATACACTCTCCCTGCTTCCTGGTCCCTCTACACCCAACGTCCCACTGCTTCTGGTCCCTCTACACTGTCTCCCTGCTTCTGGTCCCTCTACACCCAGCGTCCCTGCTTCTGGTCCCTCTACACCCAACGTCCCTGCTTCTGGTCCCTCTACACTGTCTCCCTGCTTCTGGTCCCTCTACACTGTCTCCCTGCTTCTGGTCCCTCTACACTCTCCCTGCTCCTGGTCCCTCTACACTGCCGTCCCTGCTTCTGGTCCCTCTACACTGTCTCCCTGCTTCTGGTCCCTCTACACTGTCTCCTGCTTCCTGGTCCCTCTACACTGTCTCCCTGCTTCTGGTCCCTCTACACCCGACGTCCCTGCTTCCCTGGTCCCTCTACCACCCCAACGTCCCTGCTTCTGGTCCCTCTACACTGTCTCCCTAGCTTCTGGTCCCTCTATACTGTCTCCCTGCTTCTGGTCCCTCTATACTGTCTCCCTGCTTCTGGTCCCTCTACACCCAGCGTCCCTGCTTCTGGTCCTCTCTACACCCCAGCGTCCCTGCTTCTGGTCCCTCTACACCCAACGTCCCTGCTTCTGGTCCCTCTACACTGTCTCCCTGCTTCTGGTCCCTCTATACTGTCTCCCTGCTTCTGGTCCCTCTATACTGTCTCCCTGCTTCTGGTCCCTCTACACTGTCTCCTGCTTCTGGTCCCTCTATACTGTCTCCCTGCTTCTGGTCCCTCTACACTGTCTCCCTGCTTCACGGTCCCTCTATACTGTCTCCTGCTTCTGGTCCCTCTATACTGTCTCCTGCTGGTCCCTCTGCATGTCTCCCTGCTTCTGGTCCCTCTATACTGTCTCCTGCTTCTGGTACCCTCATCTGGTCCCTCTATACTGTCTCCCCGCTTCTGCTCCCTCTATACTGTCTTCCCTGCTTCTGGTCCCCTCCACTCTGTCTCCCTGCTTCTGGTCCCTCATCTGGTCCCTCTATACTGTCTCCCTGCTTCTGCTCCCTCTATACTGTCTCCCTGCTTCTGGTCCCTCTATACTGTCTCCCTGCTTCTGGTCCCTCTACACTGTCTCCCTGCTTCTGCTCCCTCTATACTGTCTCCCTGCTTCTGGTCCCTCTACACTGTCTCCCTGCTTCTGGTCCCTCTACACTGTCTCCCTGCTTCTGGTCCCTCTACACTGTCTCCTGCTTCTGGTCCCTCTATACTGTCTCCCTGCTTCTGGTCCCTCTATGCTGTCTCCCTGCTTCTGGTCCCTCTACACTGTCTCCCTGCTTCTGGGTCCCTCTACACTGTCTCCCTGCTTCTGGTCCCTCTACACTGTCTCCCTGCTTCCTGTGGTCCCTCTATGCTGTCTCCCTGCTTCTGGTCCCTCTATACTGTCTCCCTGCTTCTGGTCCCTCTACACTGTCTCCCTGCTTCTGCTTCATTTCCGGTTCCGGTTGGAGCGAGGCAGTCGCTATCCCTACACTTCGGTCCATGAGTAGTATAACTTTTTTTTTTTAACTTTTCATTACATTTCGAATTATGTAGTACAACGGTTTGATTTGTCTAATCTTAGCAATTTCTTCTTAGCCAGCTACATAGCCGTCTTTGTATCAACGACAATTGCATAATTATCGTATTTCGTCGTCCTAACGTATCTGCCCAGCAGCTAGCTAAGCAACTAGCTAACATCCACTGTCCACTAGCACTGTAGAAACTATTACACTCAACTGAACGACTCGATTAGCGTAGTGTCAGCTAGCTACATAGTTGTCTTCGCTGTCTTCGTATCCAAGATAATTGTGCAGTTTAGAGTGTGTAGACTTAGAGTGATTATCTTAATTTACCGAGGTTAGCTAGCCAGCTATTTGTCGTCCTTAACGTAGGAAATGCTGCTAGCTAGCTAGCCAACAGCTAGCCAACCTCTACCGAATTGAACTCCAACTACCCGGTCAACATTCCGCGTCATCCACAGGTAGTATCACATTTTCATTTCACTTCATTACAGTACAACGGTTTTGATTTGTTTGATCGTAGCTAGCCAGCTACATAGCCGTCTTTGTATCTAAGACAATTGTGTAGTCTAGAGCGATTTTCTAGGTTAGCTGGCCAGCTATTGTCGTTCTTCTAACGTAGCTAGCCAGCTAGCCCCGAATAGCAGCACTGTAGTAACTATTACAGTACAACGGTTTGTTTTGTTTGATCGTAGCTAGCTAGCTACATAGCCGTCTTTGTATCTAAGACAATTGTGTAGCCTAGAGCGATTTTCTAGGTTAGCTAGCCAGCTATTGTCGTTCTTTTAAAGTAACGTAACGCAATTAACCTGCTAGCTAGCCAGCTAGCCCCCGAATAGCAGCACTGTAGAAACTATTACACTCGACTGAACGACTTGATTAGTGTAGTGTCAACATCGCAGCCACTACCAGCTAGCCTACTCCAGCAGTACTGTATCATTTCAATCATTTTAGTCAATAAGATTCTTGCTACGTAAGCTTAACTTTCTGAACATTCGAGACGTGTAGTCCACTTGTCATTCCAATCTCCTTTGCATTAGCGTAGCCTCTTCTGTACCCTGTTAACTATGTGTCTATCTATCCCTGTTCTCTCCTCTCTGCACAGACCATACAAACGCTCCACACCGCGTGGCCGCGGCCACCCTAATCTGGTGGTCCCAGCGCGCACGACCCACGTGGAGTTCCTGGTCTCCGGTAGCCTCTGGAACTGCCGATCTGCGGCCAACAAGGCAGAGTTCATCTCAGCCTATGCCTCCCTCCAGTCCCTCGACTTCCTGGCACTGACGGAAACATGGATCACCACAGATAACACTGCTACTCCTACTGCTCTCTCTTCGTCCGCCCACGTGTTCTCGCACACCCCGAGAGCTTCTGGTCAGCGGGGTGGTGGCACCGGGATCCTCATCTCTCCCAAGTGGTCATTCTCTCTCTCTCCCCTTACCCATCTATCTATCGCCTCCTTTGAATTCCATGCTGTCACAGTTACCAGCCCTTTCAAGCTTAACATCCTTATCATTTATCGCCCTCCAGGTTCCCTCGGAGAGTTCATCCAATGAGCTTGATGCCTTGATAAGCTCCTTTCCTGAGGACGGCTCACCTCTCACAGTCCTGGGCGACTTTAACCTCCCCACGTCTACCTTTGACTCATTCCTCTCTGCCTCCTTCTTTCCACTCCTCTCCTCTTTTGACCTCACCCTCTCACCTTCCCCCCTACTCACAAGGCAGGCAATACGCTCGACCTCATCTTTACTAGATGCTGTTCTTCCACTAACCTCACTGCAACTCCCCTCCAAGTCTCCGACCACTACCTTGTATCCTTTTCCCTCTCGCTCTCATCCAACACTTCCCACACTGCCCCTACTCGGATGGTATCGCGCCGTCCCAACCTTCGCTCTCTCTCCCCCGCTACTCTTTCCTCTTCCATCCTATCATCTCTTCCCTCTGCTCATACCTTCTCCAACCTTTCTCCTGATTCTGCCTCCTCAACCCTCCTCTCTTCCCTTTCTGCATCCTTTGACTCTCTATGTCCCCTATCCTCCAGGCCGGCTCGGTCCTCCCCTCCCGCTCCGTGGCTCGATGACTCATTGCGAGCTCACAGAACAGAGCTCCGGGCAGCCGAGCGGAAATGGAGGAAAACTCGCCTCCCTGCGGACCTGGCATCCTTTCACTCCCTCCTCTCTACATTTTCCTCCTCTGTCTCTGCTGCTAAAGCCACTTTCTACCACTCTAAATTCCAAGCATCTGCCTCTAACCCTAGGAAGCTCTTTGCCACCTTCTCCTCCCTCCTGAATCCTCCTCCCCCTCCCCCCCTCCTCCCTCTCTGCAGATGACTTCGTCAACCATTTTGAAAAGAAGGTCGACGACATCCGATCCTCGTTTGCTAAGTCAAACGACACCGCTGGTTCTGCTCACACTGCCCTACCCTGTGCTCTGACCTCTTTCTCCCCTCTCTCTCCAGATGAAATCTCGCTTCTTGTGACGGCCGGCCGCCCAACAACCTGCCCGCTCGACCCTATCCCCTCCTCTCTTCTCCAGACCATTTCCGGGGACCTTCTCCCTTACCTCACCTCGCTCATCAACTCATCCCTGACCGCTGGCTACGTCCCTTCCGTCTTCAAGAGAGCGAGAGTTGCACCCCTTCTGAAAAAACCTACACTCGATCCCTCCGATGTCAACAACTACAGACCAGTATCCCTTCTTTCTTTTCTCTCCAAAACTCTTGAACGTGCCGTCCTTGGCCAGCTCTCCCGCTATCTCTCTCAGAATGACCTTCTTGATCCAAATCAGTCAGGTTTCAAGACTAGTCATTCAACTGAGACTGCTCTTCTCTGCATCACGGAGGCGCTCCGCACTGCTAAAGCTAACTCTCTCTCCTCTGCTCTCATCCTTCTAGACCTATCGGCTGCCTTCGATACTGTGAACCATCAGATCCTCCTCTCCACCCTCTCCGAGTTGGGCATCTCCGGCGCGGCCCACGCTTGGATTGCGTCCTACCTGACAGGTCGCTCCTACCAGGTGGCGTGGCGAGAATCTGTCTCCTCGCCACGCGCTCTCACCACTGGTGTCCCCCAGGGCTCTGTTCTAGGCCCTCTCCTATTCTCGCTATACACCAAGTCACTTGGCTCTGTCATAACCTCACATGGTCTCTCCTATCATTGCTATGCAGACGACACACAATTAATCTTCTCCTTTCCCCCTTCTGATGACCAGGTGGCGAATCGCATCTCTGCATGTCTGGCAGACATATCAGTGTGGATGACGGATCACCACCTCAAGCTGAACCTCGGCAAGACGGAGCTGCTCTTCCTCCCGGGGAAGGACTGCCCGTTCCATGATCTCGCCATCACGGTTGACAACTCCATTGTGTCCTCCTCCCAGAGCGCTAAGAACCTTGGCGTGATCCTGGACAACACCCTGTCGTTCTCAACCAACATCATGGCGGTGGCCCGTTCCTGTAGGTTCATGCTCTACAACATCCGCAGAGTACGACCCTGCCTCACACAGGAAGCGGCGCAGGTCCTAATCCAGGCACTTGTCATCTCCCGTCTGGATTACTGCAACTCGCTGTTGGCTGGGCTCCCTGCCTGTGCCATTAAACCCCTACAACTCATCCAGAACGCCGCAGCCCGTCTGGTGTTCAACCTTCCCAAGTTCTCTCACGTCACCCCGCTCCTCCGCTCTCTCCACTGGCTTCCAGTTGAAGCTCGCATCCGCTACAAGACCATGGTGCTTGCCTACGGAGCTGTGAGGGGAACGGCACCGCAGTACCTCCAGGCTCTGATCAGGCCCTACACCCAAGCAAGGGCACTGCGTTCATCCACCTCTGGCCTGCTCGCCTCCCTACCATTGAGGAAGTACAGTTCCCGCTCAGCCCAGTCAAAACTGTTCGCTGCTCTGGCCCCCCAATGGTGGAACAAACTCCCTCACGACGCCAGGACAGCGGAGTCAATCACCACCTTCCGGAGACACCTGAAACCCCACCTCTTCAAGGAATACCTAGGATAGGATAAGTAATCCTTCTCACCACCCCCCCCTTAATGATTTAGATGCACTATTGTAAAGTGGCTGTTCCACTGGATGTCAGAAGGTGAATTCACCAATTTGTAAGTCGCTCTGGATAAGAGCGTCTGCTAAATGACTTAAATGTAAATGTAAGTGTAAATGTAAATGTTCTGGTCCCTCTATACTGTCTCCCTGCTTCTGGTCCCTCTATACTGTCTCCCTGCTTCTGGTCCCTCTATACTGTCTCCCTGCTTCTGGTCCCTCTATGCTGTCTCCCTGCTTCTGGTCCCTCTATACACTCTCCCTGCTTCTGGTACCTCTACACTGTCTCCCTGCTTCTGGTCCCTCTACACTGTCTCCCTGCTTCTGGTCCCTCTATACTGTCTCCCTGCTTCTGGTCCCTCTATGCTGTCTCCCTGCTTCTGGTCCCTCTATACTGTCTCCCTGCTTCTGGTCCCTCGTCTGGTCCCTCTATACTGTCTCCCTGCTTCTGGTCCCTCTATACTGTCTCCCTGCTTCTGGTCCCTCTATACTGTCTCCCTGCTTCTGGTCCCTCTATACTGGCTCCCTGCTTCTGGTCTCTCTATACTGTCTCCCTGCTTCTGCTCCCTCTATACTGTCTCCCTGCTTCTGGTCCCTCTATACTGTCTCCCTGCTTCTGGTCCCTCTACACTGTCTCCCTGCTTCTGGTCCCTCTATGCTGTCTCCCTGCTTCTGGTCCCTCTATACTGTCTCCCTGCTTCTGGTCCCTCTATGCTGTCTCCCTGCTTCTGGTCCCTCTACACTGTCTCCCTGCTTCTGGTCCCTCTATACTGCCTCCCTGCTTCTGGTCCCTCTATACTGTCTCCCTGCTTCTGGTCCCTCTATACTGTCTCCCTGCTTCTGCTCCCTCATCTGGTCCCTCTATACTGTCTCCCTGCTTCTGCTCCCTCTATGCTGTCTCCCTGCTCCTGGTCCCTCTATACTGTCTCCCTGCTTCTGGTCCCTCTATGCTGTCTCCCTGCTTCTGGTCCCTCTATACTGTTTCCCTGCTTTTGCTCCCTCTATACTGTCTCCCAGCTTCTGATCTCTCTATACTGTCTCCCTGCTTCTGGTCCCTCTATACTGACTCCCTGCTTCTGATCTCTCTATACTGTCTCCCAGCTTCTGGTCCCTCTATGCTGTCTCCCTGCTTCTGCTCCCTCTATACTGTCTCCCTGCTTCTGATCTCTCTATACTGTCTCCCTGCTTCTGGTCCCTCTATACTGCCTCCCTGCTTCTGATCCCTCTATACTGTTTCCCTGCTTCTGATCTCTCTATACTGTCTCCCTGCTTCTGGTCCCTCTATACTGTCTCCCTGCTTCTGGTCCCTCTATACTGTCTCCCTGCTTCTGATCCCTCTATACTGTTTCCCTGCTTCTGGTCCCTCTATACTGTCTCCCTGCTTCTCATCTCTCTATACTGGCTCCCTGTTTCTGGTCCCTCTATACTGGCTCCCTGCTTCTGCTCCCTCTATACTGTCTGTTCTGATCTCTCTACTCTGATCTCTCTACTCTCTCTAATCTGATCTCTCTACTCTGTCTCCTCTGATCTCTCTACTCTGTCTCCTCTGACCTCTCTACTCTGTCTCCTCTGACCTCTCTACTCGGACTCCTCTGACCTCTCTACTCTGTCTCCTCTGACCTCTCTACTCTGTCTCTTCTGATCTCTCTACTCTGTCTCCTCTGACCTCTCTACTCTGTCTCCTCTGACCTCTCTACTCTGTCTGCTCTGATCTCTCTACTCTGTCTCCTCTGATCTCTCTACTCTTTCTCCTCTGATCTCTCTACTCTGTCTCCGCTGATCTCTCTACTCTGTCTCCTCTGATCTCTCTACTCTGTCTCCTCTGATCTCTCTACTCTGTCTCCTCTGATCTCTCTACTCTGTCTCCTCTGATCTCTCTACTCTGTCTCCTCTACTCTGTCTGCTCTGATCTCTCTACTCTGTCTCCTCTGATCTCTCTACTACTGTATGTCTCTTAAGTTTTTAACACAACTACAGAATTAGTTTGCAACACCGTTCTCCTTTTAAAAAGTGGTAGTAGAGTACTGTATTCCCTCTGTGGCTTGTATTGGGAAATGGGTTGTCAGCCCCAATGGGCACAACCACATTCAATCCCTTGGACACAAAGCCATCAACTTTAACCAACAGGCAGAACTGCCATTCCCCCTGGACACAAAGACATCGTCCCATAACCAACAGGCAGAACAGCCAGTCCCCTTGGACACAAAGACATCATCCCATAACCAACAGGAAGAAAAGCCAGTCCCCTTGGACACAAAGACATCATCCCATAACCAACAGGCAGAACAGCCAGTCCCCTTGGACACAAAGACATCATCCCATAACCAGCAGGCAGAACAGCCAGTCCCCTTGGACACAAAGACATCATCCCATAACCAACAGGCAGAACAGCCAGTCCCCTTGGACACAAGGACATCATCCCATAACCAACAGGCAGAACAGCCAGTCCCCTTGGACACAAAGACATCATCCCATAACCAGCAGGCAGAACAGCCAGTCCCCTTGGACACAAAGACATCATCCCATAACCAACAGGCAGAACAGCCAGTCCCCTTGGACACAAAGACATCATCCCATAACCAACAGGCAGAACAGCCAGTCCCCTTGGACACAAAGACATCATCCCATAACCAACAGGCAGAACAGCCAGTCCCCTTGGACACAAAGACATCATCCCATAACCAGCAGGCAGAACAGCCAGTCCCCTTGGACACAAAGACATCATCCCATAACCAACAGGCAGAACAGCCAGTCCCATTGGACACAAAGACATCATCCCATAACCAACAGGCAGAACAGCCAGTCCCCTTGGACACAAGGACATCATCCCATAACCAACAGGCAGAACAGCCAGTCCCCTTGGACACAAGGTCATCATCCCATAACCAACAGGCAGAACAGCCAGTCCCCTTGGACACAAAGACATCATCCCATAACCAACTTGATGACTGTGTGCTGGGCTGGCTGTCTTCAGAAAGCTTTCCAATCCATTCATCACGTTACAAAGCAGCTTGGGTAAACTGACGGTCGTACGTGTGTATGTCAAGTTAAAATGTGTTCATTAGTACAGTCAGTCAAAAAAGGAGCACCATGACAGTCTAGCTGTATTACAAGAGACAGCGGCTGTGTCCCAAAATGTCATCCTTTTCCCTAATATAGTACGACTACTTTAGATCAGACACCTAAGGGCCCTGGTCAAAAGTAGTGCACTACATAGGGAATAGGGGGGGGGGGTCGGGGCACGTGTTTTGGGATGCGTTTAGTTACACCACAGTCAATGACAGAGTCAGAGCGAAGCCACAAAGCCACAACAAAGGGACCATTTTCAAAGGCTGTGTGGATTTAGAACGACTTTAACAGCTGCAATATAATGAATATGACTCACGTTTGGAAATGCTGACTGGCGACACGTAGAATAAACGAGAGAGAAAGTCGTACAAAGGCAATCATGTTATGTCCCATTAGCCTCGACTGGGTGCCAGTCCACTCATTGCCTGCATCCATTGATTTGTATTTCAATGTATTTCAATGTCTTTCATTGTCTTTCAATTTCTTTCATTGTCTTCCATTGTCTTCCATTGCCTTCCATTGTCTTCCATTGTCTTCCATTGTCTTCCATTGCCTTCCATTGCCTTCCATTGTCTTCCATTGCCTTCCATTGTCTTCTATTGTATTCCATTGTCTTTCATTGCCTTCCATTGTATTCCATAGTATTACATTGCCTTTCCATTGCCTTCCATTGCCTTCCATTGTCTTCCATTGCCTTCCATTGTCTTCCATTGCCTAGTTTGTCTTCCATTGTCTTCCATTGTATTCCATTGTATTCCATTGCCTAGTTTGTCTTCCATTGCCTTCCATTGTCTTCCATTGTATTCCATTGTATTCCATTGCCTTCCATTGTATTCCATTGTCTTCCATTGTATTCCATTCCATTTGTATTCCATTGCCTTTCCATTGCCTTCATTGCCTTCCATTGCCTTCCATTGTCTTCCATTGTAGTTTGTCTTCCATTGTCTTCCATTGTATTCCATTGTATTCCATTCCTAGTTTGTCTTCCATTCTTCCATTGAATTCCATTGTATTCCATTGCCTTCCATTGTATTCCATTGTCTTCCATTGTATTCCATTGTATTCCATTGCCTAGTTTGTCTTCCATTGCCTTCCATTGTCTTCCATTGTATTCCATTGTATTCCATTGCCTTCCATTGTCTTCCATTGCCTTCCATTGTCTTCCATTGCCTTCCATTGTATTCCATTGCCTTCCATTGTATTCCATTGTCTTCCATTGTATTCCATTGTATTCCATTGTCTTCTATTGTATTCCATTGTCTTCCATTGTATTCCATTGTATTCCATTGTATTCCATTGTCTTCCATGGTCTTCCATTGTCTTTCTTGGTCATATTGCTGTTGAAGGTAATTAGACAGCCAGGCTTGGGGGAATAAATGGCTTTTGAAACATCAAAAGAGATGATTTTAGTTGCCAGGTTTGTATTCAACAATAACTTGTTAACGCCAGTTGATATAGCTGGACTGAATCTGATGATCATATCATATAGACAGGCCTCAACAGATCACTCTCTGGTAACCTGATCATATCATATAGACAGGCCTCAACAGATCACTCTCTGGTAACCTGATCATATCCTATAGACAGGCCTCGACAGATCGCTCTCTGGTAACCTGATCATATCCTATAGACGGGCCTCAACAGATCACTCTCTGGTAAACCTGATCATATCCTATAGACGGGCCTCGACAGATCACTCTCTGGTAACCTGATCATATCCTATAGACGGGCCTCAACAGATCGCTCTCTGGTAAACCTGATCATATCCTATAGACGGGCCTCGACAGATCACTCTCTGGTAACCTGATCATATCCTATAGACGGGCCTCAACAGATCACTCTCTGGTAACCTGATCATATCCTATAGACGGGCCTCAACAGATCGCTCTCTGGTAAACCTGATCATATCCTATAGACGGGCCTCGACAGATCACTCTCTGGTAACCTGATCATATCCTATAGACAGGCCTCAACAGATCGCTCTCTGGTAAACCTGATCATATCCTATAGACGGGCCTCGACAGATCACTCTCTGGTAAACCTGATCATATACTATAGACGGGCCTCGACAGATCCATATTTGGTAACCTGATCATATCCTATAGACGGGCCTCGACAGATCACTCTCTGGTAACCTGATCATATCCTATAGACGGGCCTCGACAGATCACTCTCTGGTAACCTGATCATATCATGTAGACAGGCCTCGACAGATCACTCTCTGGTAACCTGATCATATCCTATAGACAGGCCTCAACAGATCACTCTCTGGTAAGCTGTTAGTTTAATGGTAAAGTTAACAAGACTGTTTGTTCAAACACTCAACAGTTTATTGGCTATTAACCTGATTTGTAGATCTTGGGCCTGGATTCAAAACGTGTCTCATAGTGGAAGTGCTTATCTAAGATCAGTTGATCCTATTGGATCATAATGAATAAGTTTATATGGACAGGAGAGGGGAGGGGCTGGGCTTCATCCTAAATCAGCACTCCTACTGTAAAAACAGAGACCCATAGCTGTAATGTTGTCTTGGTCCTCCCTGTCCTAGAACATGGACCCATAGCTGTAATGTTGTCTCGGTCCTCCCTGTACTAGAACATGGACCCAAAGCTGTAATGTTGTCTCGGTCCTCCCTGTACTAGAACATGGACCCATAGCTGTAATGTTGTCTCGGTCCTCCCTGTACTAGAACATGGACCCATAGCTGTAATGTTGTCTCGGTCCTCCCTGTACTAGAACATGGACCCATAGCTGTAATGTTGTCTCGGTCCTCCCTGTACTAGAACATGGACCCATAGCTGTAATGTTATCTCGGTCCTCCCTGTACTGAGAACATGGACCCATGGCTGTAATGTTGTCTCGGTCCTCCCTGTACTAGAACATGGACCCATAGCTGTAATGTTGTCTCGGTCCTCCCTGTACTGAGAACATGGACCCATAGCTGTAATGTTGTCTCGGTCCTCCCTGTACTAGAACATGGACCCATAGCTGTAATGTTGTCTCGGTCCTCCCTGTACTAGAACATGGACCCATAGCTGTAATGTTGTCTCGGTCCTCCCTGTACTGAGAACATGGACCCATAGCTGTAATGTTGTCTCGGTCCTCCCTGTACTAGAACATGGACCCATAGCTGTAATGTTGTCTCGGTCCTCCCTGTACTAGAACATGGACCCATAGCTGTAATGTTGTCTCGGTCCTCCCTGTACTAGAACATGGACCCATAGCTGTAATGTTGTCTCGGTCCTCCTGTACTGAGAACATGGACCCATAGCTGTAATGTTGTCTCGGTCCTCCCTGTACTAGAACATGGACCCATAGCTGTAATGTTGTCTCAGTCCTCCCTGTACTGAGAACATGGACCCATAGCTGTAATGTTGTCTCAGTCCTCCCTGTACTAGAACATGGACCCATAGCTGTAATGTTGTCTCGGTCCTCCCTGTACTGAGAACATGGACCCATAGCTGTAATGTTGTCTCGGTCCTCCCTGTACTAGAACATGGACCCATAGCTGTAATGTTGTCTCG
This sequence comes from Oncorhynchus masou masou, assembly GCF_036934945.1. Classification (NCBI taxonomy): domain Eukaryota; kingdom Metazoa; phylum Chordata; class Actinopteri; order Salmoniformes; family Salmonidae; genus Oncorhynchus; species Oncorhynchus masou. Next base: position 12,982 of record NW_027008855.1, read on the forward strand.
GTCCTCCCTGTACTAGAACATGGACCCATAGCTGTAATGTTGTCTCGGTCCTCCCTGTAGTAGAACATGGACACATAGCTGTAATGTTGTCTCGGTCCTCCCTGTACTGAGAACATGGACCCATAGCTGTAATGTTGTCTCAGTCCTCCCTGTACTAGAACATGGACCCATATCTGTAATGTTGTCTCGGTCCTCCCTGTACTAGAACATGGTCCCATAGCTGTAATGTTGTCTCGGTCCTCCCTGTACTAGAACATGGACCCATAGCTGTAATGTTGTCTCGGTCCTCCCTGTACTAGAACATGGACCCATATCTGTAATGTTGTCTCGGTCCTCCCTGTACTGAGAACATGGACCCATGGCTGTAATGTTGTTCTCCGGTCCTCCCTGTTCTAGAACATGGACCCATAGCTGTAATGTTGTCTCGGTCCTCCCTGTACTAGAACATGGACCCATAGCTGTAATGTTGTCTCGGTCCTCCCTGTACTAGAACATGGACCCATAGCTGTGTGCAATGTTGTCTCTGGTCCTCTCCCTGTACTGAGAACATGGACCCATAGCTGTAATGTTGTCCTCGGTCCTCCCTGTACTGAGAACATGGACCCATAGCTGTAATGTTGTCTCGGTCCTCCCTGTACTAGAACATGGACCGCATAGCTGTAATGTTGTCTCGGTCCTCCCTGTACTAGAACATGGACCCATAGCTGTAATGTTGTCTCGGTCCTCCCTGTCACTGAGAACATGGACCCATAGCTGTAATGTTGTCTCGGTCCTCCCTGTACTAGAACATGGACCCATAGCTGTAATGTTGTCTCGGTCCTCCCTGTACTAAAACATGGACCCATAGCTGTAATGTTGTCTCGGTCGTCCCTGTACTAGAACATGGACCCATAGCTGTAATGTTGTCTCGGTCCTCCCTGTACTAGAACATGGACCCATAGCTGTAATGTTGTCTTGGTCCTCCCTGTACTAGAACATAGACCCATAGCTGTAATGTTGTCTCGGTCCTCCCTGTACTAGAACATGGACCCATAGCTGTAATGTTGTCTCGGTCCTCCCTGTACTGAGAACATGGACCCATAGCTGTAATGTTGTCTCGGTCCTCCCTGTACTAGAACATGGACACATAGCTGTAATGTTGTCCTCAGTCCTCCCTGTACTAGAAACATGGACCCATAGCTGTACTGTTGTCTCGGTCCTCCCTGTACTGAGAACATGGACCCATAGCTGTAATGTTGTCTCAGGTCCTCCCTGTACTAGAACATGGACCCATAGCTGTAATGCTGTCTCGGTCCTCCCTGTACTGAGAACATGGACCCATAGCTGTAATGTTGTCTCGGTCCTCCCTGTACTGAGAACATGGACCCATAGCTGTAATGTTGTCTCGGTCCTCCCTGTACTGAGAACATGGACCCATAGCTGTAATGTTGTCTCGGTCCTCCCTGTACTGAGAACATGGACCCATAGCTGTAATGTTGTCTCGGTCCTCCTGTACTGAGAACATGGACCCAAAGCTGTAATGTTGTCTAGGTCCTCCCTGTACTAGAACATGGACACATAGCTGTAATGTTGTCTCGGTCCTCCCTGTACTGAGAACATGGACCCATAGCTGTAATGTTGTCTCCGGGTCCTCCTGTACATGAGAACATGGACCCATAGCTGTAATGTTGTCTCGGTCCTCCTGTACTGAGAACATGGACCCATAGCTGTAATGTTGTCTCAGTCCTCCCTGTACTAGAACATGGACCCATAGCTGTAATGTTGTCTCGGTCCTCCCTGTACTGAGAACATGGACCCATAGCTGTAATGTTGTCTCAGTCCTCCCTGTACTAGAACATGGACCCATAGCTGTAATGTTGTCTCAGTCCTCCCTGTACTGAGAACATGGACCCATAGCTGTAATGTTGTCTCGGTCCTCCCTGTACTGAGAACATGGACCCATAGCTGTAATGTTGTCTCGGTCCTCCCTGTACTAGAACATGGACCCATAGCTGTAATGTTGTCTCGGTCCTCCCTGTACTGAGAACATGGACCCATAGCTGTAATGTTGTCTCGGTCCTCCCTGTACTGAGAACATGGACCCATAGCTGTAATGTTGTCTCGGTCCTCCCTGTACTGAGAACATGGACCCAAAGCTGTAATGTTGTCTAGGTCCTCCCTGTACTAGAACATGGACCCATAGCTGTAATGTTGTCTCGGTCCTCCCTGTACTGAGAACATGGACCCATAGCTGTAATGTTGTCTCGGTCCTCCCTGTACTGAGAACATGGACCCATAGCTGCAATGTTGTCTCGGTCCTCCCTGTACTGAGAACATGGACCCATAGCTGTAATGTTGTCTCGGTCCTCCCTGTACTAGAACATGGACCCATAGCTGTAATGTTGTCTCGGTCCTCCCTGTACTGAGAACATGGACCCATAGCTGTAATGTTGTCTCAGGTCCTCCCTGTACTAGAACATGGACCCATAGCTGTAATGTTGTCTCGGTCCTCCCTGTACTGAGAACATGGACCCATAGCTGTAATGTTGTCTCGGTCCTCCCTGTACTGAGAACATGGACCCATAGCTGTAATGTTGTCTCGGTCCTCCCTGTACTAGAACATGGACCCATAGCTGTAATGTTGTCTCGGTCCTCCCTGTACTGAGAACATGGACCCATAGCTGTAATGTTGTCTCGGTCCTCCCTGTACTGAGAACAACACTTTAGTGACAATCTCCACAAACCCTGTCCGTCTGTCCTAAATGGTACCCTTTTCTTGCAGTGGTGCACCGTATGGACCTCGGACAAACGTTTACTGTAATGTAACAGGAATACGGTATCATTTGGGACACAGTCTGTCTCACAGAGTGGATTTATTAACACAATCAAGTTAGCTTTAGGAACAGTCTCCGGTTAGCTTTAGGAACAGTCTCCGGTTAGCTTTAGGAACAGTCTCCGGTTAGCTTTAGGATCAGTCTCCAGTTAGCTTTAGGATCAGTCAACAGGTAGCTTTAGTAACAGTCTCCAGTTAGCTTTAGGAACAGTCTCCGGTTAGCTTTAGGAACAGTCTCCGGTTAGCTTTAGTATCAGTCTCCAGTTAGCTTTAGGATCAGTCAACAGGTAGCTTTAGTAACAGTCTACAGTTAGCTTTTAGTAACAGTCTCCAGTTAGCTTTAGTAACAGTCTACAGTTAGCTTTAGTAACAGTCTACAGTTAGCTTTAGTAACAGTCTCCAGTTAGCTTTAGGAACAGTCTCCGGTTAGCTTTATGAACAGTCTACAGTTAGCTTTAGTAACAGTCTCCAGTTAGCTTTAGGAACAGTCTCCGGTTAGCTTTAGGAACAGTCTCCGGTTAGCTTTAGTATCAGTCTCCAGTTAGCTTTAGGATCAGTCAACAGGTAGCTTTAGTAACAGTCTACAGTTAGCTTTAGTAACAGTCTCCAGTTAGCTTTAGTAACAGTCTACAGTTAGCTTTAGTAACAGTCTACAGTTAGCTTTAGTAACAGTCTCCAGTTAGCTTTAGGAACAGTCTCCGGTTAGCTTTATGAACAGTCTACAGTTAGCTTTAGGATCAGTCTACAGTTAGCTTTAGGATCAGTCTCCGGTTAGCTTTAGGAACAGTCTACAGTTAGCTTTATGAACAGTCGACAGTTAGCTTTAGTAGCAGTCTACAGTTAGCTTTAGGATCAGTCTACAGTTAGCTTTAGTAACAGTCTACAGTTAGCTTTAGTAACAGTCTACAGTTAGCTTTAGTAACAGTCTACAGTTAGCTTTAGGATCAGTCTAAAGTTAGCTTTAGGAACAGTCCACAGTTAGCTTTAGGAACAGTCTACAGTTAGCTGTAGTAACAGTCTACTGTATGTCTCCCCACATTGTGACTTCCCTGCAGCTCACACAGATTTGGGACTGAGTGTCCCAGTAAAGGCAGCTGTCTTGAGTCAGACCCAAGTCCCACTGATCCACTACAAGGACTCTCTGTCCCATCCTGCAACCCCACAGCTCTACTGGCAGCACTTCCCTTGTCTCGGTCCAACCTAAACTCTTATTGGGAACCCCGGCCTGAACACGGAGAATTGAAAACTGAGCTCAGCGTTAGTTGGCAGCTCCGTGTCCAAACCTCACAGGCGGAGAGACAGAGAGCCCTGGGAGCACTTCTCTCAAAAGAAACCCCGGGTGCCTCTTGCAGCTGTTTCAGGGGCTGTTGGCTAAACAAACTGGTGTGAGTTTGTCAGAACAACCTATTGAAACATCTGACTCCTGCCTCCTGCCCTTACATGACCATGTCCGAGTAGGCCTGTCCCCTCTGTCACTGTCCTATCCTGGACACCTGATGGGAAGAGAAAGCCAGGACATCCAACAGAGGAAAGGGGAGAAGAACAAATGACATAGGAGATGAGTGGGGTGGCAGGGTAGCCTAGTGGTTAGAGTGGAGGGGCGGCAGGGTAGCCTAGTGGTTAGAGTGGAGGGGCGGCAGGGTAGCCTAGTGGTTAGAGTGGAGGGGCGGCAGGGTAGCCTAGTGGTTAGAGTGGAGGGGCGGCAGG
>NW_027008855.1:27500-30000 GCF_036934945.1 Oncorhynchus masou masou
CACGCATTGACCAGCGTCTGAGAGAGAGAACTCAGCAGTAGACCTCTAGCCCCTATCAGTCCCAGCTCCGAGTCCCCACCTTTATCCTCGCTGGCTCACCAGAACCCATTCAGATTGGACGCATCTCCCAGGCTGAGAAGACCGCGGATGAGGCAGCGCTGTCTATATTGCAGCAAGCCCGGCCATCTCCGTTCCACGTGTCCCGGGCTCCAGGGAAACGCTCTGTCCCGTACAGACCGGGGGAACTGCAGGGAAACATAACCTCCTCCCATCCGTCCAACTCCCCCGTCTGCTCATTCCAGTCACGCTTTCCTGGGACAACCATAAGCTTCACCTTCAAGCCTTGGTAGACTCTGGAGCCGCAGGTAACTTCATGGATGGTGTCTGGGCGAAGGAGAATGGCGTTCCCTCTGAACCTCTAAGTGACCCCATGAGGGTTACTACATTGGATGGAAGCCCTTTGGGATCTGGACTTGTCACTCATGTCACTACCTCCTTCGGCTTTCCAGTTTCCCAACACCAGGGAATTGATGAACTTTCATCTGATCTGTTCCGAGTTCCCTCGTCCTTGGATACCCCTGGCTTCACAGCCATAACCCTCACATCGAATGGTCTGTGGGCACTATCAAGCAGTGGGTCCTACGTGCCAAGCTACTTGTATTTTCCCGAGTTCCCGAGTTCTACTCCGAGTCTTTAGAATCCATCGACCTGACCCGAGTTCCAGTGTTACCATGACCTCAAACTGGTATTTAGCAAACAGAGGGCCACCATGCTACCACCCCATAGACCTTATGATTGCCCCATCGACCTGTTTCAGGGCACTTGCCCCCCCAGGTTCGGATCTTTCCCTATCTCCACCGAACGAGCTGCTATGGATACCTACCATCAGGACGCTCTGGAAGCAGGCCTCATGCGTCCATCCACACCTCCCAGCGGAGCAGGGTTTTTCTTTGTGGCCAAAGACAGGTGGATTACGTCCTTGCATCGACTACCGGACTCAATGCCATAACCGTCCGTAACCGTCACCGCTACCCCTTATGGCCACAGCCTTCGAGCTGCTCCAGGAAGCAGTTGTTTTCACTAAGCTTGACCTACGGAGCATACCATCTTGTGCGGATCAGACCTGGTGACGAGTGGAAGACCGCTTTCCAACACGCCTACTGGTCACTATGAATACTTAGTGATGCCTTCGGCCTGACCAACGCACCAGCTGTGTTGCAAGCGCTCATAAGCGATGTGCTTAGGGATATGCTTAACATATTTGTGTTCGTTTACTTGGATGACATCCTCATCTTTTCGAGCTCCCTTCAAGAACACACAAAGCATGTCAGACAAGTACTCAAACGCCTCCTAGACAGCCATCTGTACGTTAAGCCGGAAAATGTGAATTCCATTCATCAGTACAATTCCTGGGATTTGTAGTGGAACCCGGTCGAGTCAAATGGACCCCAGGAAGGTAGGGCGGTAGCGGATTGGCCCACCCTTAAATCTTAAGGAAGTTCAGCGTTTCCTGGGCTTCATACAAACTTTTACCGCAAGTTCATCAAGAACTTCAGCTTGGTGGCAGCCCCTCTCTCAGCTTTAACCAAGGGTGGCAATGCAAGGTTTTTGTGGGGAAGAGAAGCTGAGACGGCCTTCCAAGGACTCAAGCAGCGCTGGGTCCTCTCTGCTCCCATCCTGATACTACCGACACGGATGAACCATTTGTGGTGGAGGTAGACGCATCAGAGGTTGGTGTTGGAGCTGTCCTGTCTCAGAGGGGTGAAGACAAGAAGCTTCATCCGTGCGCTTTCTTCTCACACCGGCTTACCCCGACTGAGAGGAACTACGATGTGGGGATCGTGAACTCCTAGCGGTTAAGATGGCATTGAAGGAATGGAGACACTGGCTCGAGGGGGCTTCTCACCCGTTTCAAGTGCTTACGGACCACAAAAATCTGGAGTATATCCAGCAGGCGAAGCGGTTGAACTCTAGACAAGCTAGATGGTCTCTTTCTTCAATCGATTCCAGTTTATCCTCACCTATCGGCCCGGTCAAGAATCTCAAACCGGATGCCCTGTCCGAAGTCTACGCTCCTGCCATTCGAATGAAACATGACCATGCCTGTCCTTCCTGCTGCTAAGATCGTGGCTCCGATCTCGTGGCAAGTTGAGGATACCGTGGGGACGAGCTCAGGCTATCGAACCGGACCCAGAAGGAGGTCCTGCCAATCGGTTGTTTGTCCCCAAGGCAGTGAGGACTCAGGTCCTTCTGTGCAGGCACTCCTCACCTCACCTGTCACCCGGGCCGTCAATGCCTGCCCCGTGTGCTGCCAGGGCAAATCTTCTCACCTCCACCCTCAAGGACTCCTTCACCCTTTACCTGTTCCCCACAGACCCTGGTCCCATATCTCGTTGGACTTTATTACTGGCCTTCCTCCATCCCATGGCAATACTACTATCCTAGTCATAATCGACAGGTTTTCAAAGGCGGCCAGGTTCGTCCCTCTGACTAAGTTACC
>NW_027008855.1:32500-36753 GCF_036934945.1 Oncorhynchus masou masou
GCCTACAGCAGCACCTAGATCTTATGCACAACAGATTCTGTCAGACCTGGGCCCTGACAGTAAAATCTCAGTAAGACCAAAATAATGTGTTCCAAAAAAGGTCCAGTCACCAGGACCACAAATACAAATTCCATCTAGACTTTCATGCCCTAGGAACACAAGAAGCATACTGCCTTGGCTAAACATCAAACTCAGGTAACTTCCCACAAAGCTGTGAGCGATCTGAAAGACAAACAAGAAAGGCCTTCAAAAGGAACATAAATTTCAACATACCAATTAGGATTTGGCTAAAAATACTTGAATCAGAATCATAGAGCCCATTGCCCTTTATGGTTGTGTGGCAGGGTCTGAGGTCACTCCACCAACCAAGACTTCACAAAATGGGACAAACACCAAGTGAGACTCTGCACGCAGAATTCTGCAAAAAATATCCCTCCGTGTACAGCAGTAGAACACCAAATAATGCATGCAGAGCAGAATTGAAACCGATACCCACTAATTATCAAAATCCAGAAAGAGCCGTTAAATTCTATAACCACCTAAAGGAAAGCGATTCCCAAACCGATAACAAAGCCATCACCTACAGAGAGATGAACCTGGAGAAAGAGTCCCCTAAGCAAGCTGGTCCTGGGGCTCCTGTTCACAAACACCATACAGAGCCCCAGGACAGCAGCACAATTAGACCCAGCAAATCATGAGAAAACAAAAAGATAATTACTTGACACATTGGAAAGAATTAACAAAAAAACAGAGCAAACGAGAATGCTATCTGGACCTGCAGAGAGTACACAGTGGCAGAATACCTGACCACTGTGACTGGCCCAAACTTAAGGAAAGCTTTGACTATGTACAGACTCAGCGAGCATAGCCTTGCTATTGAAAGGCCGCCGTAGGCAGACAGCTCTCAGAAGAAGACATGTGCTCACTGCCCACAAAATGAGGTGGAAACTGAGCTGCACTTCTAACCTCCTGCCCAATGTATGACCATATTAGAGAGACATGTTTCCCTCCAGATTACACAGATCCACAAAGAATTCGAAAACAATCCCAATTTTGATAAACTCCCATATCTACTGGGTGAAATTCCACAGTGCGCCATCAGAGCAGCAAGATTTGTGACCTGTTGCTACGAGATAAGGTCGACCAGTGAAGAACAAACACCATTGTAAATACAACCCATATTGATGCTTATTTATTTTATCTTGTGTCCTTTAACCATTTGTACATTGTTAAAACACTGTATATATATAATTTGACATTTGTAATGTCTTTATTGTTTTGAAACTTCTGTATTAGAGTGTTGGACTAGTAACCGAAAGGTTGCAAGTTCAAATCCCGAGCTGACAAGGTACAAATCTGTCGTTCTGCCCCTGAACAGGCAGTTAACCCACTGTTCCTAGGCCGTCATTGAAAATAAGAATTTGTTCTTAACTGACTTGCCTGGTTAAATAAAGGTAAAAATAAAAAATAAAATAAAATTTGTGTAATGTTTACTGTTAATTTTTATTGTTTATTTCACTTTATATATTCACTTTATATATTATCTACCTCACTTGCTTTGGCAATTTTAAAACATGTTTCCCATGCCAATAAAGCCCTGAATTGAATTGAATTGAGAGAGAGACAGAGAGAGAGAGAGACAGAGAGAGAGACAGAGAGAGAGACACAGAGAGAGAGACAGAGAGAGAGAGAGACAGAGAGAGAGACAGACACAGAGAGAGAGAGAGAGAGACAGAGAGAGAGAGAGACAGAGAGAGAGAGAGACACAGAGAGAGAGACACAGAGAGAGAGACAGAGAGAGAGACACAGAGAGAGAGACAGAGAGAGAGAGAGACAGAGAGAGAGACACAGAGAGAGAGACAGAGAGAGACAGAGAGAGAGACAGAGAGAGGGGGACAGGGAGTCTGAAGGGGGGGGTGGTGCCCCCGTACAGTGGGACAGGGGGTCTGAAAGGTGGGGTGGTGCCCCCGTACAGTGGGACAGGGTGTCTGAAAGGGGGAGTGGTGCCCCGCACAGTGGGACAGGGAGTCTGAAAGGGGGTGTGCCCCCATGCAGTGGGACAGGGTTTCTGAAAGGGGGGGGGGGTGGTGCCCCCGTACAGTGGGACAGGGAGTCTGAAGGGGGGGGTGTGCCCCCATGCAGTGGGACAAGGAGTCTGAAAGGGGGGGTGGTGCCCCCGTACAGTGGGACAGGGGGTCTGAAAGGTGGGGGTGTGCCCCCATGCAGTGGGACAGGGTTTCTGAAAGGGGGGTGGTGCCCCTGCACAGTGGGACAGGGAGTCTGAAGGGGGGGGTGTGCCCCCATGCAGTGGGACAAGGAGTCTGAAAGGGGGGTGGTGCCCCGTACAGTGGGACAGGGGGTCTGAAAGGTGGGGGTGGTGCCCCGTACAGTGGGACAGGGTGTCTGAAAGGGGTGGTGCCCCCGTACAGTGGGACGGGGGTCTGAAATGGGGGTGGTGCCCCGTACAGTGGGACAGGGGTCTGAAAGGGGGGGTGCCCCGCACAGTGGGACAGTGGGTCTGAAAGGGGGGGGGGGTGCCCCCGTACAGTGGGACAGTGGGTCTGAAAGGGGGGGGGGGTGCCCCCGTACAGTGGGACAGGGGGTCTGAAAGGTGGGGGGGTGCCCCCATGCAGTGGGACAGGGTGTCTGAAAGGGGGGTGGTGCCCCGTACAGTGGGACAGGGGGTCTGTAAGGTGTTTTGCCAGCTACACATACATGAGCATATCTCTAATTCCAGCCAAAAATAGCACTCTAAATAAACTAGACATTGACACAGCTATGTCAATGCAATGTTATAATCTGGTTGGTTACCATCCCTGACTCAGAGGTCAAGGTGCAGTAGGAGAATTTGCGGTCGTGTGGTTGTGTTGTTCTGACATCAACATGACCTCCCCGCTTTCATGGCTGGACTGACCAGAACCTTACGACAACATGGACGTTGAGAAAACAACAGGTTGTTGACATTTCATAGGGAGGTGAGGTATGTGACAGGAAGTTAACTACAACATGACCAGCCAGTGGAGGTCGAGGAGCGGATGTTGTTGACATTTCAAAGGGAGGTGAGCTGTGTGCCAGGAAGTTAACTACAACATGACCAGCCAGTAGAGGTCGAGGAGCGGATGTTGTTGACATTTCAAAGGGAGGTGAGCTGTGTGCCAGGAAGTTAACTACAACATGACCAGCCAGTAGAGGTCGAGGAGCGGATGTTGTTGACATTTCAAAGGGAGGTGGGCTGTTTGACATGAAGTTAACTACAACATGACCAGCCAGTAGAGGTCGAGGAGCGGATGTTGTTGACATTTCAAAGGGAGGTGGGCTGTTTGACAGGAAGTTAACTACAACATGACCAGCCAGTAGAGGTCGAGGAGCGGATGTTGTTGACATTTCAAAAGGAGGTGGGCTGTTTGACAGGAAGTTAACTACAACATGACCAGTCAGTGGAGGTCGAGGAGCGGATGTTGTTGACATTTCAAAAGGAGGTGGGCTGTTTGACAGGAAGTTAGCTACAACATGACCAGCCAGTAGAGGTCGAGGAGCGGATGTTGTTGACATTTCAAAAGGAGGTGAGCTGTTTGACAGGAAGTTAACTACAACATGACCAGCCAGTAGAGGTCGAGGAGCGGATGTTGTTGACATTTCAAAAGGAGGTGAGCTGTTTGACAGGAAGTTAACTACAACATGACCAGCCAGTGGAGGTCGAGGAGCGGATGTTGTTGACATTTCAAAAGGAGGTGAGCTGTTTGACAGGAAGTTAACTACAACATGACCAGCCAGTGGAGGTCGAGGAGCGGATGTTGTTGACATTTCAAAGGGAGGTGAGCTGTGTGCCAGGAAGTTAACTACAACATGACCAGCCAGTGGAGGTCGAGGAGCGGATGTTGTTGACATTTCAAAGGGAGGTGAGCTGTGTGCCAGGAAGTTAACTACAACATGACCAGCCAGTGGAGGTCGAGGAGCGGATGTTGTTGACATTTCAAAAGGAGGTGGTCTGTTTGACAGGAAGTTAACTTACAACATGACCAGCCAGTGGAGGTCGAGTAGCGGATGTTGTTGACATTTCAAAAGGAGGTGGGCTGTTTGACAGGAAGTTAACTTACAACATGACCAGCCAGTGGAGGTCGAGTAGCGGATGTTGTTGACATTTCAAAGGGAGGTGAGCTGTTTGACAGGAAGTTAACTACAACATGACCTGCCAGTAGAGGTCGTGGAGCGGATGTTGTTGACATTTCAAAAGGAGGTGGGCTGTTTGACAG
>NW_027008855.1:42253-68360 GCF_036934945.1 Oncorhynchus masou masou
CCAATGGGTGATGTTGTGTACTCCTCAATGCACTTATTGTTGGAGCCAATGACTGATGTGGTGAACTCCTCAATGCACTTATTGATAAAGCCAATGACTGATGTGGTGAACTCCTCAATGCACTTATTGATAAAGCCAATGACTGATGAACTGAATGCCAATGACTGATGTGGTGTACTCCTCAATGCACTTATTGATGAAGCCAATGACTGATGTGGTGAACTCCTCAATGCACTTATTGATAAAGCCAATGACTGATGTGGTGAACTCCTCAATGCACTTATTGATAAAGCCAATGACTGATGTGGTGAACTCCTCAATGCACTTATTGATGGAGCCAATGACTGATGTGGTGTACTCCTCAATGCACTTATTGATGAAGCCAATGACTGATGTGGTGAACTCCTCAATGCACTTATTGATGAAGCCAATGACTGATGTGGTGAACTCCTCAATGCACTTATTGATGAAGCCAATGACTGATGTGGTGAACTCCTCAATGCCATCCGAGGAATCCCAGAACATATTCCTGTCCGTGCTGCAAAACAGTCCTGTAGATTAGCATCTGCTTCATCTGACCACTTTTTTATTATTAATTGAGTCACTGGTACTTCCTGCTTTAATTTTTGTTTGTAAGCAGGAATCAGGAGGATAGAATTATGGTCAGATTTACCAAATGGAGGCAGAGGGAGAGCTTTGTATGCGTCTCTGTGTGTTGAGTAATGGTGGTCCTGAGTTTTTGTTCCTGTGGTTGCACATTTAACATGCTGATAAAAATTTGGTAAGACGGATCTAAGTTTCCCTGAAAATAATGTCCCCGGCCACTAGGAGCGCCGCCTCTGGGTGAGCTGGTTTCCTGTTTGCTTATGGCGGGAATACAGGTCATTCAGTGCTGTCTTAGTGCCAGCATCAGTCTGTGGTGGTATGTAGACAGCTGCGAAAAATACAGATGAAAACTTTCTAGGTAGATAGTGTAGTCTACAGCTTATCATGAGATACTCTTCCTCGGGCGAGCAACACCTCAAGACTTCCTTAGTTATCGTGCACCAGATGTTGTGTCACAAATGCATAGTTCGCCGCACCTTGTCTAACCAGATGCCGCTCTTCTATCCTGCCGGTACAGCGTATAACCAGTCAGCTGTATGTTGATAGTGTCGTCGTTCAGCCACGACTCCGTGAAGCATCAGATATTACAGTTTTTAATGTCCCGTTGGTAGTTTAATCTTCCGCGTAGGTCATTGATTTTATTTTTCCGAAGATTGCACATTTACTAGCAGAATGGAAGGAGGTGGGGGTTTATTTGATCACCTACATATTCTCAGAAGGCAGCCCGCCCTCTGGCCCATTTGTCTCCGCCTTCTTTTCACGCTAATGATGGGCAACTGGGCCTGTTCCCGGGAGAGCAGAATATCATTCACTTTAGGCTCGTCGGACTCGTTTAAGGAAAAAAATGGATTCTGCCAGTCCGTGGTGAGTAATTGCAGTTCTGATGCCCAGAAGTTATTTTTGGTGATAAGAGACGGTAGCAGCAACATTATGTACAAAATAAGTAAAAAAAAAAAAAAAGTGACAAACAATGCACAGAAACGACCAAAAACACAATTGGTCTGTCTCTCTCTCTCTCTCTGCCTCTCTCTCTGTCTCTCTCTCTCTCTTTCTGCCTCTCTCTCTCTGCCTCTCTCTCTCTCTCTCTCTGCCTCTCTCTCTCTTTCTGCCTCTCTCTCTCTGCCTCTCTCTCTCTCTCTCTGCCTCTCTCTCTCTCTCTGTCTCTCTCTCTCTGCCTCTCTCTCTCTCTCTCTCTCTCTCTCTCTCTCTCTCTCTCTCTCTCTCTCAATTCAATTTCAATTGAAGGACTAACATTGCCAAAGCAAGTGAGGTAGATAACATATAACGTGAACATATAAAGTGAAAAACAATAAAAATTAACAGTAAACATTACACATACAGAAGTTTCAAAACAATAAAGACATTACAAATGTCATATTATATATATATGTATAAAGTGTTTTTACAATGTACAAATGGTTAAAGGGTTGGGTTGTATTTACAATGGTGTTTGTTCTTCACTGGATGCCCTTTTCTCATGGCAACACTGTCTCTCTCTCTCTCTGTCTCTCTCTGTATCTCTCTACCTCTCTCTCTCTGTGTGTGTCTCTCTCTCTGTCTCTCTCTCCCTCTCAATTCAATTCAATTCAATTCAAGGGCTTTATTGGCATGGGAAACATGTGTTAACATTGCCAAAGCAAGTAAGGTAGATAATATATAAAGTGAAATAAACAATAAAAATCACACATACAGAAGTTTCAAAACAATAAAGCCATTACAAATGTCATATTATATATATATATACAGTGTTTTTACAATGTACAAATGGTTAAGGACACAGGATAAAATTAATAAGCATAGATATGGGTTGTATTTACAATGGTGCGTGTTCTTCACTGGTTGCCCTTTTCTCGTGGCAACAGGTCACAAATCTTGCTGCTCTGATGGCACACTGTGGAATTTCACCCAGTAGATATGGGAGTTTTTCAAAATTGGATTTGTTTTCGAATTCTTTGTGGATCTGTGTAATCTGAGGGAAATATGTCTCTCTAATATGGTCATACATTGGGCAGGAGGTTAGGAAGTGCAGCTCAGTTTCCACCTCATTTTGTGGGCAGTGAGCACATAGCCTGTCTTCACTTGAGAGCCATGTCTGCCTACGGCGGCCTTTCTCAATAGCAAGGCTATGCTCGCTGAGTCTGTACATAGTCAAAGCTTTCCTTAATTTTGGGTCAGTCACAGTGGTCAGGTATTCTGCCGTTGTGTACTATCTGTGTAGGGCCAAATAGCATTCTAGTTTGCTCTGTTTTTTTGTTAATTCTTTCCAATGTGTCAAGTAATTATCTTTTTGTTTTCTCATGATTTGGTTGGGTCTAATTGTGCTGCTGTCATGGGGCTCTGTGGGGTGTGTTTGTGAACAGAGCCCCAGGACCAGCTTGCTTAGGGGACTCTTCTCCAGGTTCATCTCTCTGTAGGTGATGGATTTGTTGTGGAAGGTTTGGGAATGACTTCCTTTTAGGTGGTTATAGAATTTAACAGCTCTTTTCTGGATTTTGATAATTAGTGGGTATCGGCCTAATTCTGCTCTGCATGCATTATTTGGTGTTCTACGATGCACACGGAGGATATTTTTTGCAGAATTCTGCGTGCAGAGTCTCAATTTGGTGTTTGTCCCATTTTGTGAAGTCTTGGTTGGTGAACGGACCCCAGACCTCGCAACCATAAAGGGCAATGGGCTCTATGACTGATTCAAGTATTTTTAGCCAAATCCTAATTGGTATGTTGAGATTTATGTTCCTTTTGATGGCATAGAATGCCCTTCTTGCCTTGTCTCTCAGATCGTTCACAGCTTTGTGGAAGTTACCTGTGGCGCTGATGTTTAGGCCAAGGTATGTATAGTCTTTTGTGTGCTCTAGGGCAACAGTGTCTAGATGGAATTTGTATTTGTGGTCCTGGTGACTGGACCTTTTTTGGAACACCATTATTTTGGTCTTACTGAGATTTACTGTCAGGGCCCAGGTCTGACAGAATCTGTGCATAAGATCTCTCTCTCTGTCTGTCTCTCTCTCTCTCTGCCTCTCTCTCTGCCTCTCTCTCTCTGCCTCTCTCTCTCTCTCTGCCTCTCTCTCTCTCTCTCTGCCTCCCTCTCTATATATATATATATATGCCTCTCTCTGTCTCTCTCTCTCTCTCTCTCTCTGTATCTCTCTCTCTCTGTCTCTCTCTCTCTGTCTCTCTCTCTCTGTCTCTCTCTGTCTCTCTCTGTCTCTCTCTCTCTGTCTCTCTCTCTCTCTGTCTCTCTCTCTGCCTCTCTCTCTCTGCCTCTCTCTCTCTCTCTCTCTCTGTCTCTGTCTCTGTCTCTGTGTCTGTCTCTCTCTCTGTCTCTCTCATTCTCTCTGTCTTTCTAATCTAATCTAGAGGGGCCATAGCAACATGGGCTGTGGTGCTTTGACAAGGCAAATAGACAATCAGAGCAGACCTTGGATAGCCCAGGTCTAACCCTTCTCTCTGTACTAGATGTTCCAGACTGTACATCTAGTCTTCAAACTGTCTAACTCACATCAATCTGTGGAATAAGATATGTAGCCACGCTGTACGGGCCTTTAACAACAGATGACCTGATGGCTCTGCTTCATGACGCTTTGCATTGACAAGACCGATTCATTACCAAATGTCATGATGTTCCAGGCATTTTCCTCTCATGAAAGTACTGTCTCTTTTTGAACTCTCACATCCATGCTTGACCTCAACGGGCTGATTGTTTAATGAAGTGAGAAGAACAAGGCATTGTTGCTAGCGCGCTAGCTTCAGTAAATGGGTTTGTTGGTTGTTTTGACTGACAACTTTAATTGGGTTCAATGCTAGAGGTCCCCATGTCACGCCATGTTTCAATGAGTCGTTCGTTCAGAACTGGCAATAAAGCAGCCGCTCTATACAATAACCTCTCTTCCTTTCAGAACAGGAAATACAACAGCCCCTCTTCCTTTCAGAACAGGAAATACAACAGCCGCTCTTCCTTTCAGAACAGGAAATACAACAGCCGCTCTTCCTTTCAGAACAGGAAATACAACAGCCGCTCTTCCTTTCAGAACAGGAAATACAACAGCCGCTCTTCCTTTCAGAACAGGAAATACAACAGCCGCTCTTCCTTTCAGAACAGGAAATACAACAGCCGCTCTTCCTTTCAGAACAGGAAATACAACAGCCGCTCTTCCTTTCAGAACAGGAAATACAACAGCCGCTCTTCCTTTCAGAACAGGAAATACAACAGCCGCTCTTCCTTTCAGAACAGGAAATACAACAGCCCCTCTTCCTTTCAGAACAGGAAATACAACAGCCGCTCTTCCTTTCAGAACAGGAAATACAACAGCCGCTCTTCCTTTCAGAACAGGAAATACAACAGCCGCTCTTCCTTTCAGAACAGGAAATACAACAGCCCCTCTTCCTTTCAGAACAGGAAATACAACAGCCGCTCTTCCTTTCAGAACAGGAAATACAACAGCCCCTCTTCCTTTCAGAACAGGAAATACAACAGCCCCTCTTCCTTTCAGAACAGGAAATACAACAGCCGCTCTTCCTTTCAGAACAGGAAATACAACAGCCGCTCTTCCTTTCAGAACAGGAAATACAACAGCCGCCTTTCAGAACAGGAAATACAACAGCCCTCCTTTCAGAACAGGAAATACAACAGCCGCTCTTCCTTTCAGAACAGGAAATACAACAGCCCCTCTTCCTTTCAGAACAGGAAATACAACAGCCGCTCTTCCTTTCAGAACAGGAAATACAACAGCCCCTCTTCCTTTCAGAACAGGAAATACAACAGCCGCTCTTCCTTTCAGAACAGGAAATACAACAGCCGCTCTTCCTTTCAGAACAGGAAATACAACAGCCGCTCTTCCTTTCAGAACAGGAAATACAACAGCCGCTCTTCCTTTCAGAACAGGAAATACAACAGCCGCTCTTCCTTTCAGAACAGGAAATACAACAGCCGCTCTTCCTTTCAGAACAGGAAATACAACAGCCGCTCTTCCTTTCAGAACAGGAAATACAACAGCCGCTCTTCCTTTCAGAACAGGAAATACAACAGCCGCTCTTCCTTTCAGAACAGGAAATACAACAGCCGCTCTTCCTTTCAGAACAGGAAATACAACAGCCGCTCTTCCTTTCAGAACAGGAAATACAACAGCCGCTCTTCCTTTCAGAACAGGAAATACAACAGCCGCTCTTCCTTTCAGAACAGGAAATACAACAGCCGAACAGGAAATACAACAGCCGCTCCTTTCAGAACAGGAAATACAACAGCCGCTCTTCCTTTCAGAACAGGAAATACAACAGCCGCTCTTCCTTTCAGAACAGGAAATACAACAGCCGCTCTTCCTTTCAGAACAGGAAATACAACAGCCCCTCTTCCTTTCAGAACAGGAAATACAACAGCCGCTCTTCCTTTCAGAACAGGAAATACAACAGCCGCTCTTCCTTTCAGAACAGGAAATACAACAGCCCCTCTTCCTTTCAGAACAGGAAATACAACAGCCGCTTTCCTTTCAGAACAGGAAATACAACAGCCGCTCTTCCTTTCAGAACAGGAAATACAACAGCCCCTCTTCCTTTCAGAACAGGAAATACAACAGCCCCTCTTCCTTTCAGAACAGGAAATACAACAGCCACTTCCTTTCAGAACAGGAAATACAACAGCCGCTCTTCCTTTCAGAACAGGAAATACAACATGCCCTACTTTCAGAACAGGAAATACAACAGCCGCTTTTTTCAGAACAGGAAATACAACAGCCCCTTTCCTTTCAGAACAGGAAATACAACAGTTTCCTTTCAGAACAGGAAATACAACAGCCTGTTTTTCAGAACAGGAAATACAACAGCCTCTTTTCCTTTCAGAACAGGAAATACAACAGCCCTCTTCCTTTCAGAACAGGAAATACAACATCTTCCTTTCAGAACAGGAAATACAACAGCCACCTTCCTTTCAGAACAGGAAATACAACAGCCCTCTTCCTTTCAGAACAGGAAATACAACAGCTCTTCCTTTCAGAACAGGAAATACAACAGCCCCTTTCCTTTCAGAACAGGAAATACATGGCAAGAACAGGAAATACAACAGCCCCTCTTCCTTTCAGAACAGGAAATACAACAGCCGCTCTTCCTTTCAGAACAGGAAATACAACAGCCGCTCTTCCTTTCAGAACAGGAAATACAACAGCCGCTCTTCCTTTCAGAACAGGAAATCTTCCTTTCAGAACAGGAAATACAACAGCCGCTCTTCCTTTCAGAACAGGAAATACAACAGCCGCTTTTCCTTTCAGAACAGGAAATACAACAGCCGCTCTTCCTTTCAGAACAGGAAATACAACAGCCGCTCTTCCTTTCAGAACAGGAAATACAACAGCCGCTCTTCCTTTCAGAACCAACAGTCTTCCTTTCAGAACAGGAAATACAACAGCCGCTCTTCCTTTCAGAACCAAATACAACAGCCGCTCTTCCTTTCAGAAAAGGAAATACAACAGCCCTTTCCTTTCAGAACAGGAAATATAACAGCCGCTTTTCCTTTCAGAACTGGAAATACAACAGCCCCTCTTCCTTTCAGAACAGGAAATACAACAGCCGCTCTTCCTTTCAGAACAGGAAATACAACAGCCGCTTTTCCTTTCAGAACAGGAAATACAACAGCCCCTCTTCTTTTCAGAACAGGAAATACAACAGCCCCTCTTCCTTTCAGAACAGGAAATACAACAGCCGCTCTTCCTTTCAGAACTGGAAATACAACAGCCGCTCTTCCTTTCAGAACAGGAAATACAACAGCCGCTCTTCCTTTCAGAACAGGAAATACAACAGCCCCTCTTCCTTTCAGAACAGGAAATACAACAGCTCCTCTTCCTTTCAGAACAGGAAATACAACAGCCGCTCTTCCTTTCAGAACAGGAAATACAACAGCCCCTCTTCCTTTCAGAACAGGAAATACAACAGCCCCTCTTCCTTTCAGAACAGGAAATACAACAGCCCCTCTTCCTTTCAGAACAGGAAATACAACAGCCCCTCTTCCTTTCCGAACAGGAAATACAACAGCCCCCTTCCTTTCCAACAGGAAATACAAACCACTAGTCTATTTCCCTTGACATGATGACTCTGATGAGTTTTGTCCAGTGTATCTAAGGTTTTCCAGCTTGCAGGTATGTTCTGTTCTTTGCCTGTTTCAGCAGCAGAAAGGGACAGTAGTCCTCTTTGTTTCTAGAAGCCCACAAGGCATCCATCTAACGCCACCATGTTTTCCATCTGCAGTCTTCTTGGTGATGGTCAGACCACACTCCTTTTACCTTTATTTAACATGGCAAGTCAGTTAAGAACAAATTCTTATTTTCAATGACGGCCAAGGAACAGTGGGTTAACTGCCTTGTTCCAGGGGCAGGACTAACCTTGTCACTCTGGGATTTGAACTTGCAACCTTCCGGTTACTAGTCCAAAGCTCTAACCACTAGGCTACCCTGCCGCCCCTCCACTCTAACCACTAGGCTAAACCACTAGTCTACCCTGCCGCCCCTCCACTCTAACCACTAGTCTACCTGCCGCCCCTCCACTATAACCACTAGTCTACCTGCCCCACTCCACTCTAACCACTAGGCTACCATGCCACCCCTCCACTCTAACCACTAGTCTACCTGCCCCACTCCACTCTAACCACTAGGCTACCATGCCACCCCTCCACTCTAACCACTAGTCTACCTTGCCACCCCTCCACTCTAACCACTAGTCTACCCTGCCGCCCCTCCACTCTAACGACTAGTCTACCCTGCCGCCCCTCCCCTCTAACCCCTAGGCTACCCTGCCCCCCTCCACCCCTCCACTCTAACCACTAGGCTACCCTACCGCCCCTCCACTCTAACCACTAGTCTACCCTGCCACCCCTCAACTCTAACCACTAGGCTACCCTGCCGCCCATCCACTGTTACCACTAGGCTACCCTACCGCCCCTCCACTCTAACCACTAGGCTACCCTGCCGCCCCTCCACTCTAACCACTAGGCTACCCTGACTCCCCTCCCCCTAACCACTAGTCTACCCTGCCGTCCCTCCACTCTAAACACTAGGCTACCCTGCCGCCCCTCCACTCTAACCACTAGGCTACCCTGCCGCCCCCCCCTCTAACCACTAGGCTACCCTGCCGCCCTCCACTCTAACCACTAGGCTACCCTGCCACCCCTCCACTCTAACCACTAGGCTACCCTGCCGCCCCTCCACTCTAACCACTAGGTTACCCTGCCGCCCTCCACTCTAACCACTAGGCTACCCTGCCGCCCCTCCACTCTAACCACTAGTCTACCCTGCCTCCCTCCACTCTAACCACTAGTCTACCCTCCCCCCTCCACTCTAACCACTAGTCTACCTGCCCCTGCCACCCCCCTCCACTCTAACCACTAGGCTACCTGCCGCCCCTCCACTCTAACCACTAGTCTACCCTGCCGCCCCTCCACTCTAACCACTAGTCTACCCTGCCTCCACTCTAACCACTAGGCTACCCTGCCACCCCTCCACTCTAACCACTAGTCTACCCTGCCGCCCTCCACTCTAACCACTCTACCCTGCCGCCCCTCCACTCTAACCACTAGGCTACCCTGCCGCCCTCCACTCTAACCACTAGGCTACCCTGCCGCCCTCCACTCTAACCACTAGGCTACCCTGCGGCCCCTCCACTCTAACCACTAGTCTACCCTGCCGCCCCTCCACTCTAACCACTAGGGTACCCTGCCGCCCCCTCCACTCTAACCACTAGGCTACCCTGCCGCCCCTCCACTCTAACCACTAGGCTACCCTGCCGCCCCTCCACTCTAACCACTAGGCTACCCTGCCGCCCCTCCACTCTAACCACAAGGCTACCCTGCCGCCCCTCCACTCCCACTAGGCTACCCTGCCGCCCCTCCACTCTAACCACTAGGCTACCCTGCCGCCCCTCCACTATAACCACTAGGCTTCCCTGCCGCCCTCCACTCTAACCACTAGGCTACCCTGCCGCCCCTCCACTCTAACCACTAGTCTACCCTGCTGCCCCTCCACTCTAACCACTAGGCTACCCTGCCGCCCCTCCCCTCTAACCACTAGGCTACCCTGACGCCTCTCCACTCTAACCACTAGGCTACCCTGCCGCCCCTCCCTCTAACCACTAGGCGACCCTGCCGCCCCTCCACTCTAACCACTAGTCTACCTGCCGCCCCTCCACCCCTCGACTCTAACCACTAGTCTACCCTGCCGCCCTCCACTCTAACCACTAGTCTACCCTGCTGCCCCTCCACTCTAACCACTAGGCTACCCTGCCGCCCCTCCCCTCTAACCACTAGGCTACCCTGACGCCTCTCCACTCTAACCACTAGTCTACCCTGCCACCCTCCACTCTAACCACTAGGCTACCCTGCCACCCTCCACTCTAACCACTAGGCTACCCTGCCGCCCCTCCACTCTAACCACTAGGCTACCCTGCCGCCCCTCCACTCTAACCACTAGGCTTCCCTGCTGCACTCTAACCACTAGGCTACCCTGCCACCCCTCCACTCTAACCACTAGGCTACCCTGCCGCCCCTCCACTCTAACCACTAGTCTACCCTGCCGTCCCTCCACTCTAACCACTAGGGTACTCTGCCACCCCTCCACTCTAACCACTAGGCTACCCTGCCGCCCCTCCACTCTAACCACTAGGCTATCCTGCCGCCCCTCCACTCTAACCACTAAGCTACCCTGCCGCCCCTCCACTCTAACCACTAGGCTACCCTGCCGCCCCTGCACTCTAACCACTAGGCTTCCCTGCCGCCCCTCCACTCTAACCACTAGGCTACCCTGCCGCCCCTCCACTCTAACCACTAGGCTACCCTGCCGCCCCACTCATCTCCTATGTCATTTGTTCTTCTCCCCTTTCCTCTGTTGGATGTCCTGGCTTTCTCTTCCCATCAGGTGTCCAGGATAGGACAGTGACAGAGGGGACAGGCCTATCGGACATGGTCATGTAAGGGCAGGAGGCAGGAGTCAGATGTTTCAATAGGTTGTTCTGACAAACTCACACCAGTTTGTTTAGCCAACAGCCCCTGAAACAGCTGCAAGAGGCGCCCCGGGGTTTCTTTTGAGAGAAGTGCTCCCCAGGGCTCTCTGTCTCTCCGCCTGTGAGGTTTGGACACGGAGCTGCCAACTAACGCTGAGCTCAGTTTTCAATTCTCCGTGTTCAGGCCGGGGTTCCCAATAAGAGTTTAGGTTGGACCGAGACAAGGGAAGTGCTGCCAGTAGAGCTGTGGGGTTGCAGGATGGGACAGAGAGTCCTTGTAGTGGATCAGTGGGACTTGGGTCTGACTCAAGACAGCTGCCTTTACTGGGACACTCAGTCCCAAATCTGTGTGAGCTACAGGGAAGTCACAATGTGGGGGAGACATACAGTAGACTGTTACTACAGCTAACTGTAGACTGTTCCTAAAGCTAACTGTGGACTGTTCCTAAAGCTAACTTTAGACTGATCCTAAAGCTAACTGTAGACTGTTACTAAAGCTAACTGTAGACTGTTACTAAAGCTAACTGTAGACTGTTACTAAAGCTAACTGTAGACTGATCCTAAAGCTAACCGGAGACTGTTACTAAAGCTAACTGTAGACTGTTACTAAAGCTAACTGTAGACTGTGTCCCAAATGATACCGTATTCCTGTTACATTACAGTAAACGTTTGTCCGAGGTCCATACGGTGCACCACTGCAAGAAAAGGGTACCATTTAGGACAGACGGACAGAGTTTGTGGAGATTGTCACTAAAGTGTTGTTCTCAGTACAGGGAGGACCGAGACAACATTACAGCTATGGGTCCATGTTCTAGTACAGGGAGGACCGAGACAACATTACAGCTATGGGTCCATGTTCTCAGTACAGGGAGGACCAAGACAACATTACAGCTATGGGTCCATGTTCTCAGTACAGGGAGGACCGAGACAACATTACAGCTATGGGTCCATGTTCTCAGTACAGGGAGGACCGAGACAACATTACAGCTATGGGTCCATGTTCTCAGTACAGGGAGGACCAAGACAACATTACAGCTATGGGTCCATGTTCTAGTACAGGGAGGACCTAGACAACATTACAGCTATGGGTCCATGTTCTCAGTACAGGGAGGACCGAGACAACATTACAGCTATGGGTCCATGTTCTAGTACAGGGAGGACCGAGACAACATTACAGCTATGGGTCCATGTTCTCAGTACAGGGAGGACCGAGACAACATTACAGCTATGGGTCCATGTTCTCAGTACAGGGAGGACCGAGACAACATTACAGCTATGGGTCCATGTTCTAGTACAGGGAGGACCGAGACAACATTACAGCTATGGGTCCATGTTCTCAGTACAGGGAGGACCGAGACAACATTACAGCTATGGGTCCATGTTCTCAGTACAGGGAGGACCGAGACAACATTACAGCTATGGGTCCATGTTCTAGTACAGGGAGGACCTAGACAACATTACAGCTATGGGTCCATGTTCTCAGTACAGGGAGGACCGAGACAACATTACAGCTATGGGTCCATGTTCTAGTACAGGGAGGACCGAGACAACATTACAGATATGGGTCCATGTTCTAGTACAGGGAGGACTGAGACAACATTACAGCTATGGGTCCATGTTCTCAGTACAGGGAGGACCGAGACAACATTACAGCTATGGGTCCATGTTCTAGTACAGGGAGGACCGAGACAACATTACAGCTATGGGTCCATGTTCTAGTACAGGGAGGACCGAGACAACATTACAGCTATGTGTCCATGTTCTAGTACAGGGAGGACCGAGACAACATTACAGCTATGGGTCCATGTTCTAGTACAGGGAGGACCGAGACAACATTACGGCTATGGGTCTATGTTTTTACAGTAGGAGTGCTGATTTAGCATGAAGCCCCCCCCCTCTCCTGTCCATATAAACTTATTCATTATGATCCAATAGGATCAACTGATCTTAGATAAGCACTTCCACTATGAGACACATTTTGAATCCAGGCCCAAGATCTACAAATCATGTTAATAGCCAATAAACTGTTGAGTGTTTGAACAAACAGTCTTGTTAACTTTACCATTAAACAAACAGCTTACCAGAGAGTGATCTGTCGAGGCCTGTCCATAGGATATGATCAGGTTTACCAGAGAGTGATCTGTCGAGGCCTGTCCATAGGATATGATCAGGTTACCAGAGAGTGATCTGTCGAGGCCTGTCCATAGGATATGATCAGGTTACCAGAGAGCGATCTGTTAAGGCCTGTCTATAGGATATGATCAGGTTTACCAGAGAGCGATCTGTCGAGGCCTGTCTATATGATATGATCAGGTTACCAGAGAGCGATCTGTCGAGGTCTGTCTATAGGATATGATCAGGTTACCAGAGAGTGATCTGTCGAGGCCTGTCCATAGGATATGATCAGGTTACCAGAGAGCGATCTGTTGAGGCCTGTCTATAGGATATGATCAGGTTTACCAGAGAGTGATCTGTTGAGGCCCGTCTATAGGATATGATCAGGTTTACCAGAGAGGGATCTGTTGAGGCCTGTCTATAGGATATGATCAGGTTACCAGAGAGTGATCTGTTGAGGCCTGTCTATAGGATATGATCAGGTTTACCAGAGAGCGATCTGTTGAGGACTGTCTATAGGATATGATCATCAGATTCAGTCCAGCTATATCAACTGGCGTTAACAAGTTATTGTTGAATACAAACCTGGCAACTAAAATCATCTCTTTTGATGTTTCAAAAGCCATTTATTCCCCCAAGCCTGGCTGTCTAATTACCTTCAACAGCAATATGGCCAAGAAAGACAATGGAAGTCCATGGAAGACAATGGAAGACAATGGAATACAATGGAATACAATGGAAGGCAATGGAATACAATGGAAGACAATGGAATACAATGGAATACAATGGAAGACAATGGAATACAATGGAAGGCAATGGAATACAATGGAATTCAATGGAAGACAATGGAATACAATGGAAGGCAATGGAATACAATGGAAGACAATGGAATACAATGGAAGACAATGGAATACAATGGAATTCAATGGAAGACAATGGAATACAATGGAAGGCAATGGAATACAATGGAATTCAATGGAAGACAATGGAAGGCAATGGAAGACAAACTAGGCAATGGAATACAATGGAATACAATGGAAGACAATGGAAGACAAACTAGGCAATGGAAGACAATGGAAGGCAATGGAAGACAATGGAAGGCAATGGAAGGCAATGGAAAGGCAATGGAATACTATGGAATACAATGGAAGGCAATGAAAGACAATGGAATACAATAGAAGACAATGGAAGGCAATGGAAGACAATGGAAGGCAATGGAAGGCAATGGAAGACAATGGAAGACAATGGAATACAATGAAAGAAATTGAAAGACAATGAAAGACATTGAAATACATTGAAATACAATGGATGCAGGCAATGAGTGGACTGGCACCCAGTCGAGGCTAATGGGACATAACATGATTGCCTTTGTACGACTTTCTCTCTCGTTTATTCTACGTGTCGCCAGTCAGCATTTCCAAACGTGAGTCATATTCATTATATTGCAGCTGTTAAAGTCGTTCTGAATCCACACAGCCTTTGAAAATGGTCCCTTTGTTGTGGCTTTGTGGCTTCGCTCTGACTCTGTCATTGACTGTGGTGTAACTAAACGCATCCCAAAACACGTGCCCCGACCCCCCCCCCCCTATTCCCTATGTAGTGCACTACTTTTGACCAGGGCCCTTAGGTGTCTGATCTAAAGTCGTCGTACTATAAAAGGGGAAAAGGATGACATTTTGGGACACAGCCGCTGTCTCTTGTAATACAGCTAGACTGTCATGGTGCTCCTTTTTTGACTGACTGTACTAATGAACACATTTCAACTTGACATACACACGTACGACCGTCAGTTTACCCAAGCTGCTTTGTAACGTGATGAATGGATTGGAAAGCTTTCTGAAGACAGCCAGCCCAGCACACAGTCATCAAGTTGGTTATGGGATGATGTCTTTGTGTCCAAGGGGACTGGCTGTTCTGCCTGCTGGTTATGGGATGATGTCCTTGTGTCCAAGGGGACTGGCTGTTCTGCCTGCTGGTTATGGGATGATGTCCTTGTGTCCAAGGGGACTGGATGTTCTGCCTGCTGGTTATGGGATGATGTCCTTGTGTCCAAGGGGACTGGCTGTTCTGCCTGCTGGTTATGGGATGATGTCCTTGTGTCCAAGGGGACTGGCTGTTCTGCCTGCTGGTTATGGGATGATGTCCTTGTGTCCAAGGGGACTGGCTGTTCTGCCTGCTGGTTATGGGATGATGTCTTTGTGTCCAAGGGGACTGGCTGTTCTGCCTGTTGGTTATGGGATGATGTCCTTGTGTCCAAGGGGACTGGCTGTTCTGCCTGTTGGTTATGGGATGATGTCTTTGTGTCCAAGGGGACTGGCTGTTCTGCCTGTTGGTTATGGGATGATGTCTTTGTGTCCAAGGGGACTGGCTGTTCTGCCTGTTGGTTATGGGATGATGTCCTTGTGTCCAAGGGGACTGGCTGTTCTGCCTGTTGGTTATGGGATGATGTCTTTGTGTCCAAGGGGACTGGCTGTTCTGCCTGTTGGTTATGGGATGATGTCTTTGTGTCCAAGGGGACTGGCTGTTCTGCCTGCTGGTTATGGGATGATGTCTTTGTGTCCAAGGGGACTGGCTGTTCTGCCTGTTGGTTATGGGATGCTGTCCTTGTGTCCAAGGGGACTGGCTGTTCTGCCTGTTGGTTATGGGATGATGTCTTTGTGTCCAAGGGGACTGGCTGTTCTGCCTGTTGGTTATGGGATGATGTCTTTGTGTCCAAGGGGACTGGCTGTTCTGCCTGCTGGTTATGGGATGATGTCTTTGTGTCCAAGGGGACTGGCTGTTCTGCCTGTTGGTTATGGGATGATGTCTTTGTGTCCAAGGGGACTGGCTGTTCTGCCTGTTGGTTATGGGATGATGTCTTTGTGTCCAAGGGGACTGGCTGTTCTGCCTGTTGGTTATGGGACGATGTCTTTGTGTCCAAGGGGACTGGCAGTTCTGCCTGTTGGTTAAAGTTGATGGCTTTGTGTCCAAGGGATTGAATGTGGTTGTGCCCGTTGGGGCTGACAACCCATTTCCCAATACAAGCCACAGAGGAAATACAGTACTCTACTACTACTTTTTAAAAGGAGAACGGTGTTGCAAACTAATTCTGTAGTTGTGTTAAAAACTTAAGAGACATACAGTAGTAGAGAGATCAGAGGAGACAGAGTAGAGAGATCAGAGGAGACAGAGTAGAGAGATCAGAGGAGACAGAGTAGAGAGATCAGAGGAGACAGATTAGAGAGATCAGCGGAGACAGAGTAGAGAGATCAGAGGAGACAGAGTAGAGAGGTCAGAGGAGACAGAGTAGAGAGATCAGAGGAGACAGAGTAGAGAGATCAGAAGAGACAGAGTAGAGAGATCAGAGGAGACAGAGTAGAGGAGACAGCGTAGAGAGATCAGATTAGAGAGAGTAGAGAGATCAGAGTAGAGAGATCAGAACAGACAGTATAGAGGGAGCAGAAGCAGGGAGACAGTATAGAGGGAGCAGAAGCAGGGAGACAGTATAGAGAGATCAGAAGCAGGGAGACAGCATAGAGAGATCAGAAGCAGGGAGACAGTATAGAGGGAGCAGAAGCAGGGAGACAGTATAGAGGGAGCAGAAGCAGGGAGACAGTATAGAGGGAGCAGAAGCAGGGAGACAGCATAGAGAGATCAGAAGCTGGGAGACAGTATAGAGGGAGCAGAAGCAGGGAGAGAGAATAGAGGGAGCAGAAGCAGGGAGACAGTATAGAGGGAGCAGAAGCAGGGAGACGGTATGGAGGGAGCAGAAGCAGGGAGACAGTATAGAGGGAGCAGAAGAAGGGAGACAGCATAGAGGTAGCAGAAGCAGGGAGACAGTATAGAGAGATCAGAAGCAGGGAGTCAGTATAAAGAGATCAGAAGCAGGGAGAGTGTATAGAGGGACCAGAAGCAGGGCGACAGTATAGAGGGACCAGAAGCAGGGAGACAGTATAGAGAGATCAGAAGCAGGAAGACAGTATAGAGGTAGCAGAAGCAGGGAGAGAGTATAGAGCGACCAGAAGCAGGGAGACAGTATAGAGAGATCAGAGGCAGGGAGAGTGTATAGAGAGATCAGAAGAAGGGAGACAGCATAGAGGTAGCAGAAGCAGGGAGCCAGTATAGAGGGACCTGAAGCAGGGAGACAGTATAGAGAGATCAGAAGCAGGGAGACAGTATAGAGGGACCAGAAGCAGGGAGACAGTATAGAGGGACCAGAAGCAGGGCGACAGCGTAGAGGGACCAGAAGCAGGGAGAGAGTATAGAGGGACCAGAAGCAGGGAGAGTGTATAGAGGGACCAGAAGCAGGGAGACAGCATAGAGGGACCAGAAGCAGGGAGACAGTGTAGAGGGAGCAGAAGCAGGGAGACAGTATAGAGGGACCAGAAGCAGGGAGACAGCATAGAGGGACCAGAAGCAGGGAGACAGTATAGAGGGACCAGACGAGGGAGCAGAAGCAGGGAGACAGTATAGAGGGACCAGAAGGAGGGAGACAGTATAGAGGGACCAGAAGCAGGGAGACAGCATAGAGGGACCAGAAGCAGGGAGACAATGTAGAGGGACCAGAAGCAGGGAGACAGCATAGAGGGACCAGAAGCAGGGAGAGAGTGTAGAGGGACTAGAAGCAGGGAGACAGTATAGAGGGACCATAAGCAGGGAGACAGTGTAGAGGGAGCAGACGAGGGAGCAGAAGCAGGGAGACAGTATAGAGGGACCAGAAGCAGGGAGAGTGTATAGAGGGACCAGAAGCAGGGAGACAGCATAAAGGGACCAGAAGCAGGGAGACAGTGTAGAGGGACCAGAAGCAGGGAGACATCATATAGGGACCAGAAGCAGGGAGACAGTATAGAGGGACCAGAAGCAGGGAGACAGCATAGAGGGACCAGAAGCAGGGAGAGAGTATAGAGGGACCAGAAGCAGGGAGACAACATAGAGGGACCAGAAGCAGGGAGACAGTGTAGAGGGAGCAGAAGCAGGGAGACAGTATAGAGGGACCAGAAGCAGGGAGACAGCATAGAGGGACCAGAAGCAGGGAGACAGTATAGAGGGACCAGAAGCAGGGAGACAGCATAGAGGGACCAGAAGCAGGGAGACAGTATAGAGGGACCAGAAGCAGGGAGACAGTGTAGAGGGACCAGAAGCAGGGAGACAGTATAGAGGGACCAGAAGCAGGGAGACAGCGTAGAGGGACCAGAAGCAGGGAGACAGTATAGAGGGACCAGAAGCAGGGAGAGAGTGTAGAGGGACCAGAAGCAGGGAGACAGTGTAGAGGGACCAGAAGCAGGGAGACAGTATAGAGGGACCAGAAGCAGGGAGACAGCGTAGAGGGACCAGAAGCAGGGAGACAGTATAGAGGGACCAGAAGCAGGGAGACAGTATAGAGGGACCAGAAGCAGGGAGAGAGTGTAGAGGGACCAGAAGCAGGGAGACAGTGTAGAGGGACCAGAAGCAGGGAGACAGTATAGAGGGACCAGAAGCAGGGAGACAGCGTAGAGGGACCAGAAGCAGGGAGACAGTATAGAGGGACCAGAAGCAGGGAGACAGTATAGAGGGACCAGAAGCAGGGAGAGAGTGTAGAGGGACCAGAAGCAGGGAGACAGTGTAGAGGGACCAGAAGCAGGGAGGCAGTATAGAGGGACCAGAAGCAGGGAGACAGCGTAGAGGGACCAGAAGCAGGGAGACAGTGTAGAGGGAGCAGAAGCAGGGAGACAGTATAGAGGGACCAGAAGCAGGGAGACAGCATAGAGGGACCAGAAGCAGGGAGACAGTATAGAGGGACCAGAAGCAGGGAGACAGTGTAGAGGGAGCAGAAGCAGGGAGACAGTATAGAGGGACCAGAAGCAGGGAGACAGCATAGAGGGACCAGAAGCAGGGAGACAGTATAGAGGGACCAGAAGCAGGGAGGCAGCATAGAGGGACCAGAAGCAGGGAGAGTGTAGAGGGACCAGAAGCAGGGAGACAGTGTAGAGGGACCAGAAGCAGGGAGACAGTATAGAGGGACCAGAAGCAGGGAGACAGTGTAGAGGGACCAGAAGCAGGGAGACAGTATAGAGGGACCAGACGAGGGACCAGAAGCAGGGAGACAGTATAGAGGGTCCAGAAGCAGGGAGACAGTATAGAGGGACCAGAAGCAGGGAGACAGTGTAGAGGGACCAGAAGCAGGGAGACAGTATAGAGGGACCAGAAGCAGGGAGACAGTGTAGAGGGACCAGAAGCAGGGAGACAGTATAGAGGGACCAGACGAGGGACCAGAAGCAGGGAGACAGTATAGAGGGACCAGAAGCAGGGAGACAGCATAGAGGGACCAGAAGCAGGGAGACAGTATAGAGGGACCAGAAGCAGGGAGACAGTATAGAGGGACCAGAAGCAGGGAGACAGTATAGAGGGACCAGAAGCAGGGAGACAGTATAGAGGGACCAGAAGCAGGGAGACAGTATAGAGGGACCAGAAGCAGGGAGACAGCATAGAGGGACCAGAAGCAGGGAGACAGCATAGAGGGACCAGAAGCAGGGAGACAGTATAGAGGGACCAGAAGCAGGGAGACAGTATAGAGGGACCAGAAGCAGGGAGACAGTATAGAGGGACCAGAAGCAGGGAGACAGCATAGAGGGACCAGAAGCAGGGAGACAGCATAGAGGGACCAGAAGCAGGGAGAGTGTATAGAGGGACCAGAAGCAGGGAGACAGCATAGAGGGACCAGAAGCAGGGAGACAGTGTAGAGGGAGCAGAAGCAGGGAGACAGTATAGAGGGACCAGAAGCAGGGAGACAGTATAGAGGGAGCAGAAGCAGGGAGACAGTATAGAGAGACCAGAAGCAGGGAGACAGTATAGAGGGACCAGAAGCAGGGAGACAGTGTAGAGGGACCAGAAGCAGGGAGACAGTATAGAGGGACCAGAAGCAGGGAGACAGTATAGAGGGACCAGAAGCAGGGAGACAGTATAGAGGGACCAGAAGCAGGGAGACAGTATAGAGGGACCAGAAGCAGGGAGACAGCATAGAGGGACCAGAAGCAGGGAGAGTGTATAGAGGGACCAGAAGCAGGGAGACAGCATAGAGGGACCAGAAGCAGGGAGACAGTGTAGAGGGAGCAGAAGCAGGGAGACAGTATAGAGGGACCAGAAGCAGGGAGACAGCATAGAGGGACCAGAAGCAGGGAGACAGTGTAGAGGGACCAGAAGCAGGGAGACAGCGTAGAGGGACCAGAAGCAGGGAGACAGTATAGAGGGACCAGAAGCAGGGAGAGTGTATAGAGGGACCAGAAGCAGGGAGACAGCATAGAGGGACCAGAAGCAGGGAGACAGCATAGAGGGACCAGAAGCAGGGAGACAGTGTAGAGGGACCAGAAGCAGGGAGACAGTATAGAGGGACCAGAAGCAGGGAGACAGTATAGAGGGACCAGAAGCAGGGAGACAGCATAGAGGGACCAGAAGCAGGGAGACAGTGTAGAGGGACCAGAAGCAGGGAGACAGCATAGAGGGACCAGAAGCAGGGAGACAGTATAGAGGGACCAGAAGCAGGGAGACAGCGTAGAGGGACCAGAAGCAGGGAGACAGTATAGAGGGACCAGAAGCAGGGAGAGTGTATAGAGGGACCAGAAGCAGGGAGACAGCATAGAGGGACC
Organism: Oncorhynchus masou masou; assembly: GCF_036934945.1. NCBI lineage: Eukaryota > Metazoa > Chordata > Actinopteri > Salmoniformes > Salmonidae > Oncorhynchus > Oncorhynchus masou. The sequence continues at coordinate 62,548 of NW_027008855.1, forward strand.
AGAAGCAGGGAGACAGCATAGAGGGACCAGAAGCAGGGAGACAGTGTAGAGGGACCAGAAGCAGGGAGACAGTGTAGAGGGACCAGAAGCAGGGAGACAGTGTAGAGGGACCAGAAGCAGGGAGAGTGTATAGAGGGACCAGAAGCAGGGAGACAGTATAGAGGGACCAGAAGCAGGGAGACAGTGTAGAGGGACCAGAAGCAGGGAGACAGTATAGAGGGACCAGAAGCAGGGAGACAGTGTAGAGGGACCAGAAGCAGGGAGACAGTATAGAGGGACCAGAAGCAGGGAGACAGTGTAGAGGGACCAGAAGCAGGGAGACAGCATAGAGGGACCAGAAGCAGGGAGACAGTATAGAGGGACCAGAAGCAGGGAGACAGTATAGAGGGACCAGAAGCAGGGAGACAGCATAGAGGGACCAGAAGCAGGGAGACAGTATAGAGGGACCAGAAGCAGGGAGACAGTGTAGAGGGACCAGAAGCAGGGAGACAGTATAGAGGGACCAGAAGCAGGGAGACAGTATAGAGGGAGCAGAAGCAGGGAGACAGTGTAGAGGGACCAGAAGCAGGGAGACAGTGTAGAGGGACCAGAAGCAGGGAGACAGTGTAGAGGGACCAGAAGCAGGGAGAGTGTATAGAGGGACCAGAAGCAGGGAGACAGTATAGAGGGACCAGAAGCAGGGAGACAGTGTAGAGGGACCAGAAGCAGGGAGACAGTATAGAGGGACCAGAAGCAGGGAGACAGTGTAGAGGGACCAGAAGCAGGGAGACAGTATAGAGGGACCAGAAGCAGGGAGACAGTGTAGAGGGACCAGAAGCAGGGAGACAGTGTAGAGGGACCAGAAGCAGGGAGACAGTATAGAGGGACCAGAAGCAGGGAGACAGTATAGAGGGACCAGAAGCAGGGAGAGTGTATAGAGAGATCAGAAGCAGGGAGACAGTATAGAGGGACCAGAAGCAGGGAGACAGTGTAGAGGGACCAGAAGCAGGGAGACAGCATATAGGGACCAGAAGCAGGGAGAGAGTATAGAGGGACCAGAAGCAGGGAGACAACATAGAGGGACCAGAAGCAGGGAGACAGTGTAGAGGGACCAGAAGCAGGGAGACAGTGTAGAGGGACCAGAAGCAGGGAGACAGTATAGAGGGACCAGAAGCAGGGACGTTGGGTGTAGAGGGACCAGAAGCAGGGACGTTGGGTGTAGAGGGACCAGAAGCAGGGACGTTGGGTGTAGAGGGACCAGAAGCAGGGACGTTGGGTGTAGAGGGACCAGAAGCAGGGACGTTGGGTGTAGAGGGACCAGAAGCAGGGACGTTGGGTGTAGAGGGACCAGAAGCAGGGAGACAGTGTAGAGGGACCAGATGAGGGACCAGAAGCAGGGACGTTGGGTGTAGAGGGAGCAGAAGCAGGGACGTTGGGTGTAGAGGGACCAGAAGCAGGGACGTTGGGTGTAGAGGGACCAGAAGCAGGGACGTTGGGTGTAGAGGGACCAGAAGCAGGGAGACAGTGTAGAGGGACCAGAAGCAGGGAGACAGTGTAGAGGGACCAGAAGCAGGGAGACAGTGTAGAGGGACCAGAAGCAGGGAGACAGTATAGAGGGACCAGAAGCAGGGAGACAGTGTAGAGGGACCAGAAGCAGGGAGACAGTGTAGAGGGACCAGAAGCAGGGAGACAGTATAGAGGGACCAGAAGCAGGGACGTTGGGTGTAGAGGGACCAGAAGCAGGGAGACAGTGTAGAGGGACCAGAAGCAGGGAGACAGTATAGAGGGACCAGAAGCAGGGACGTTGGGTGTAGAGGGACCAGAAGCAGGGAGACAGTATAGAGGGACCAGAAGCAGGGACGTTGGGTGTAGAGGGACCAGAAGCAGGGACGTTGGGTGTAGAGGGACCAGAAGCAGGGAGACAGTATAGAGGGACCAGAAGCAGGGACGTTGGGTGTAGAGGGACCAGAAGCAGGGAGACAGTGTAGAGGGACCAGAAGCAGGGAGACAGTGTAGAGGGACCAGAAGCAGGGAGACAGTATAGAGGGACCAGAAGCAGGGACGTTGGGTGTAGAGGGACCAGAAGCAGGGACGTTGGGTGTAGAGGGACCAGAAGCAGGGAGACAGTGTAGAGGGAGCAGAAGCAGGGAGACAGTATAGAGAGATCAGAAGCAGGGAGACAGTATAGAGGGACCAGAAGCAGGGAGACAGTGTAGAGGGACCAGAAGCAGGGACGTTGGGTGTAGAGGGACCAGAAGCAGGGAGACAGTGTAGAGGGACCAGAAGCAGGGACGTTGGGTGTAGAGGGAGCAGAAGCAGGGACGTTGGGTGTAGAGGGACCAGAAGCAGGGAGACAGTGTAGAGGGACCAGAAGCAGGGACGTTGGGTGTAGAGGGACCAGAAGCAGGGAGACAGTGTAGAGGGAGCAGAAGCAGGGAGACAGTATAGAGGGAGCAGAAGCATGGAGACAGTATAGAGGGAGCAGAAGCGGGGAGACAGTATAGAGGGACCAGATGAGGGACCAGAAGCAGGGAGACAGCGTAGAGGGACCAGAAGCAGGGACGTTGGGTGTAGAGGAAGCAGGGACGTTGGGTGTAGAGGGAGCAGAAGCAGGGAGACAGTATAGAGGGACCAGAAGCAGGGACGTTGGGTGTAGAGGGACCAGAAGCAGGGACGTTGGGTGTAGAGGGAGCAGGGACGTTGGGTGTAGAGGGACCAGAAGCAGGGACGTTGGGTGTAGAGGGACCAGAAGCAGGGACGTTGGGTGTAGAGGGACCAGAAGCAGGGACGTTGGGTGTAGAGGGAGCAGGGACGTTGGGTGTAGAGGGACCAGAAGCAGGGAGACAGTGTAGAGGGAGCAGGGACGTTGGGTGTAGAGGGACCAGAAGCAGGGACGTTGGGTGTAGAGGGACCAGAAGCAGGGAGACAGTATAGAGGGACCAGAAGCAGGGACGTTGGGTGTAGAGGGAGCAGGGACGTTGGGTGTAGAGGGAGCAGGGACGTTGGGTGTAGAGGGACCAGAAGCAGGGACGTTGGGTGTAGAGGGACCAGAAGCAGGGACGTTGGGTGTAGAGGGACCAGAAGCAGGGACGTTGGGTGTAGAGGGAGCAGGGACGTTGGGTGTATGCGTTTCCTCTCCAACAGACTCCTTGCCAGTAAACCTACCAGATCGTTATCATGATAAATCATTGGCTGATTCCCCGCCTGACAGTCATGGTACCGTTTCTGGGAAATAATGAATGACTGAAATGTTTCATCATCTTTTATTGTCTTTATATTTCAAGTCGTATCGTATTTTACAATCATCAGTTGTGGACTGGTGAACCCATTGTAGAACTGGCCCTGGGGCAATTCAGGCAAAAGCCTGATGGGCTGGTCCATCTTTAACTCAGTGGGTCGGTCTAAATTGGGGATTTAGAGCAAAATAATCATTATTATTTGACTAATTATAGGAACCAAGAGGGAAAGAAATGGGATAGTGTGGCTGCCTTGAGGGGGGACATTGACTTATGTGTTAGAAATGGGATAGTGTGGCTGCCTCGAGGGGGAAATTGACTTATGTGTTAGAAATGGGATAGTGTGGCTGCCTCGAGGGGGAAAATGACTTATGTGTTAGAAATGGGATAGTGTGGCTGCCTCGAGGGGGGAAATTGACTTATGTATTAGAAATGGGATAGTGTGGCTGCCTTGAGGGGGGAAATTGACTTATGTGTTAGAAATGGGATAGTGTGGCTGCCTTGAGGGGGGACATTGACTTATGTGTTAGAAATTGGATAGTGTGGCTGCCTCGAGGGGGGACATTGACTTATGTGTTAGAAATGGGATAGTGTGGCTGCCTCGAGGGGGGACATTGACTTATGTGTTAGAAATGGGATAGTGTGGCTGCCTTGAGGGGGGAAATTGACTTATGTGTTAGAAATGGGATAGTGTGGCTGCCTTGAGGGGGGAAATTGACTTATGTGTTAGAAATGGGATAGTGTGGCTGCCTTGAGGGGGGAAATTGACTTATGTGTTAGAAATGGGATAGTGTGGCTGCCTTGAGGGGGAAATTGACTTATGTGTTAGAAATGGGATAGTGTGGCTGCCTTGAGGGGGAAATCGACTTATGTGTTAGAAATGGGATAGTGTGGCTGCCTTGAGGGGGGATAGTGTGGCTGCCTTGAGGGGGAATTGACTTATGTGTTAGAAATGGGATAGTGTGGCTGCCTTGAGGGGGAAATTGACTTATGTGTTAGAAATGGGATAGTGTGGCTGCCTTGAGGGGGACATTGACTTATGTGTTAGAAATGGGTGTGGCTGCCTTGAGGGGGGAATTGACTAATGTGTTAGAAATGGGATAGTGTGGCTGCCTTGAGGGGGAATTGACTAATGTGTTAGAAATGGGATAGTGTGGCTGCCTTGAGGGGGAAATTGACTTATGTGTTAGAAATGGGATAGTGTGGCTGCCTTGAGGGGGACATTGACTTATGTGTTAGAAATGGGATAGTGTGGCTGCCTTGAGGGGGACATTGACTTATGTGTTAGAAATGGGATAGTGTGGCTGCCTTGAGGGGGGACATTGACTTATGTGTTAGAAATGGGATAGTGTGGCTGCCTTGAGGGGGGACATTGACTTATGTGTTAGAAATGGGATAGTGTGGCTGCCTTGAGGGGGGAAATTGACTAATGTGTTAGAAATGGGATAGTGTGGCTGCCTTGAGGGGGACATTGACTTATGTGTTAGAAATGGGATAGTGTGGCTGCCTTGAGGGGGACATTGACTTATGTGTTAGAAATGGGATAGAAATGTGGCTGCCTTGAGGGGGGACATTGACTTATGTGTTAGAAATGGGATAGTGTGGCTGCCTTGAGGGGGGACATTGACTTATGTGTTAGAAATGGGATAGTGTGGCTGCCTTGAGGGGGGACATTGACTTATGTGTTAGAAATGGGATAGTGTGGATGCCTTGAGGGGGGGGGATTGACTAATGTGTTAGAAATGGGATAGTGTGGCTGCCTTGAGGGGGGACATTGACTTATGTGTTAGAAATGGGATAGTGTGGCTGCCTCGAGGGGGACATTGACTTATGTGTTAGAAATGGGATAGTGTGGCTGCCTTGAGGGGGACATTGACTTATGTGTTAGAAATGGGATAGTGTGGCTGCCTTGAGGGGGGAATTGACTTATGTGTTAGAAATGGGATAGTGTGGCTGCCTTGAGGGGGACATTGACTTATGTGTTAGAAATGGGATAGTGTGGCTGCCTTGAGGGGGACATTGACTTATGTGTTAGAAATGGGATAGTGTGGCTGCCTTGAGGGGGACATTGACTTATGTGTTAGAAATGGGATAGTGTGGCTGCCTTGAGGGGGAATGTGTTAGAAATGGGATAGTGTGGCTGCCTCGAGGGGGGACATTGACTTATGTGTTAGAAATGGGATAGTGTGGTTGCCTTGAGGGGGGAAATTGACTTATGTGTTAGAAATGGGATAGTGTGGCTGCCTCGAGGGGGGACATTGACTTATGTGTTAGAAATGGGATAGTGTGGCTGCCTCGAGGGGGGACATTGACTTATGTGTTAGAAATGGGATAGTGTGGCTGCCTCGAGGGAGGAAATTGACTTATGTGTTAGAAATGGGATAGTGTGGCTGCCTCGAGGGAGGAAATTGACTTATGTGTTAGAAATGGGATAGTGTGGCTGCCTCGAGGGGGGACATTGACTTATGTGTTAGAAATGGGATAGTGTGGCTGCCTTGAGGGGGGACATTGACTTATGTGTTAGAAATGGGATAGTGTGGCTGCCTTGAGGGGGACATTGACTTATGTGTTAGAAATGGGATAGTGTGGCTGCCTTGA
>NW_027008856.1:0-67782 GCF_036934945.1 Oncorhynchus masou masou
GAATGTATGAATGTATAGAATGTATGCATGTATATAATGTATGCATGTATAGAATGTATGCATGTATAGAATGTATGCATGTATAGAATGTATACCTTTATAGAATGTATGAATGTATAGAATGTATGCATGTATAGAATGTATGCATGTATGAATGTATAGAATGTATGCATGTATAGAATGTATGCATGTATAGAATGTATGAATGTATAGAATGTATGCATGTATAGAATGTATGCATGTATAGAATGTATACCTTTATAGAATGTATGAATGTATAGAATGTATGCATGTATAGAATGTATGCATGTATAGAATGTATACCTTTATAGAATGTATGAATGTATAGAATGTATGCATGTATAGAATGTATGCATGGATAGAATGTATGAATGTATAGAATGTATGCATGTATAGAATGTATGAATGTATAGAATGTATGCATGTATAGAATGTATGAATGTATAGAATGTATGCATGTATAGAATGTATGAATGTATAGAATGTATGCCTTTATAGAATGTATACCTTTATAGAATGTATGAATGTATAGAATGTATGCATGTATAGAATGTATGAACATATAGAATGTATGAATGTATAGAATGTATAGAATGTATGCATGTATAGAATGTATGCATGTATAGAATGTATACCTTTATAGAATGTATGAATGTATAGAATGTATGCATGTATAGAATTTATGAACATATAGAATGTATGAATGTATAGAATGTATATAATGTATGCATGTATAGAATGTATGCATGTATAGAATGTATGCCTTAGATTTGCAACATAGAATGAATACATAATGTTTGACTAAGGCAGCTAAACATCAGAAAGAGGATGACAATGTGAAAATACTCTTCACTATCAGGAAGGAATCATATTTATACAATGCATGAAGAAATATGTCAGATTTATAATGCTGTGAATGGTTTTAATTCAAAGTTCAGCGACTATAAAAGTTTTACAACAGTATAATTGGTCATTGGATTTGGACTTTTGGAAACATGAAAACATATTCTGACCACATATCCCAATAATGAATCCAGAATAAATGTATCCTGGAAGTCATTGGACATTGTTAGAATCCTCCAGAATAAACCAGCTAATGAGATAATTGCCCTTTAAATGATTGAACCAGTGCTGAACCCTGTATTCATTCTGCTGCTGGTATTTGAACCAGATTGAGCGAGCTCTTTTAGCTCTTTGATGTGATGCTGAAAGTAAAACTGGTCTCCATAACAGCTCTCACTCATTTCTCCCATTAAGGCTGTCCCAAATGGCAGCCCATTTCCTTTAAAGTGCTTTACTTTGTACCAGGACTCATAGGGCTCTGGTCAAAAGTAGTGCACTATATAGGGAATAGGGTGCCATTTGGGACACAATCCCAGTGCTCATTACTCCCAGAAAAACACCCTTCAGCAGCCACTCGTTTCTTTGTTTCTAAAGAAGAAGAATATAATTAAATGAAGCATATGTGAACTATTCAGTATATAATACGAGTGCAGTTTTGTCTTTTCAACACATTTCAAGACCTGCAGAGTGGGCTAATGAGCTATTGTAGACTGTAGAGAGAGAGCACTGTGTAAAGTAAAACATCATTGTCTCTGTGTTTTTACCCTCAACTGAGGCAGAAAATGTATGAAAATAAAGTCATACATGCTTAAGCTATGACTTACTGTGTAGGAGACTACATGCCTCAACCATATCATGCCTATCGAGTGTACTTTATCAAACTCCATACTATACTCTCTATTCCATTTAGACAGAGCATGGCCAGCATGTATGAATGATGTATATTTTAGCTCTAGATTTATAGAATTATAAAGTGGAAAAACCCAGTAAATCTATAGTCTCCATATCAAGGTTAGAATGCCAGGGATCTTGGCTCCATGGGATCTAGTGATGATGCTTGGCAGTGAAGACTCCCATTACAAACCAGGCTTCTCCTTAGGGTCCAAACATTACAGCAACATTGGTCCAGCCCAGTACCTTTAGTTAAATGGATACTGGATATTGAGTATTTAACCAAATGCAAACTCAGACGTGCTGGTGACACTTCATAAAAACGTTTAAGCCATTATAAATACTTGTACATTTTTACCAATATTGAAATGCTTATTTATAAATAGTTGATTAAATAGTTTAATAATCATGCTTATTCATGAAAGTTATGATAAAGTGTTACCAATCGAACAAAAATTGAAGTGAATGTTTTGTGTTCAGAGGAAGCTTGTTGTTGACTGTTGCGTTCCCTCTCTGCTGTGAGCAGTACTAATAGTATGTACTCTAAATGGCACCCTTTTCCCATAGTGCACTACTTCTGACCAGAGCCCTATGAGTCCGCGCACTATAAAGTGAATAGGGTTCCATTTGTGACGCTGCATAGAGTTGAGTGCTGTGCAGTGCTGCTGCTCCTGCGACTGTATTCCACCTCATGCCTTGTATTTTATTTAAATGATCTTCACTGGGTATTTTATCATGGACAGACATGTGGAAGTAGTTTAAGACTAATCCAACACGAAACCGGAGTCAGACCTAAAGTGCACATTAAATAAATGAGCGCATTTAAATTAATTGTCATATTAATGTAATTAGATTATCAGCAACAGGATCGTCGTAAAGACAAATTAAATTGAATAGAGATAAAACATAGAACAAATTCTTATTTTCAATGACAGCCTCGGAACAGTGGATTACTGTTGGACTCTGGCATCCTATTAACTGTAACTTCCGGTTACTCGTCCAGCGCTCTAACCACTAGGCTCCCCTGCCACCTCAGAGACAACGTATGACACTGAGCATGATGAATTTGTTTGAATGTATTTTTCCAACTAGTTAGTCATATTGGAGTAGTGCTGCCCTATTCAGGACAATGTAATCATTTTAACTTTTTATTTATTTCACAGAATAGCCAGGACACAACTATTTCATTAAGTCAAAAAGAAAGCGTGGAAAATCCATGCTTAGTAAATCAGTATTTTAGATACTGTTTCAATACAAAAAGGGATATGCGATTAATTGATTAGCCTCCTTGAAGGGCGTATTTAACTAATGCAGATGAAACCTCCTTAATATAACAATAATATTTATTCAACAAATGATGTTCACATCTAAAGAAAACAGAAATAGATTCCAGCAGACACTCTTATCCAGAGAGACTTACAGTAGTGAGTCATTTAGCAGACTCTCTTATCCAGAGAGACTTACAGTAGTGAGTCATTTAGCAGACTCTCTTATCCAGAGAGACTTACTGTAGTGAGTCATATAGCAGACTCTCTTATCCAGAGAGACTTACAGTAGTGAGTCATTTAGCAGACTCTCTTATCCAGAGAGACTTACAGTAGTGAGTCATTTAGCAGACTCTCTTATCCAGATAGACTTACAGTAGTGAGTCATTTAGCAGACTCTCTTATCCAGAGAGACTTACAGTAGTGAGTCATTTAGCAGACACTCTTATCCAGAGAGTCTTACAGTAGTGAGTCATTTAGCAGACTAGATGCCCCCATTGTACTTTTTGACCTTTTGTTTTCCCTTGATCCCCATTATTATTTGCACCTGTGCCTCGTTTCCCCTGATTGTATTTAAATCCTTAGTTTTCCTCAGTTCTTTGCTCATATGTTAGCACCCAGCCCTAGTATTCTGTGAATTCTTGTTGATCCCGGTGGACTCTCTTGTGGAATTCTGTTTTTTGTTCTTGTTTATTCATTTTTGAGTATCTTTTGAGGCTTTTTATGCTATACCTACCACCTTGTGGATTTACCTTTTTGTCTTGGAGGATTACCTTTGTTCTTGTGGAATTCCTTTTGAGGTTGTGGAGTTACATGTTTTCCTGAAGGACTTCACTTTTTACTTTATTAAATACACCGTCTCAAGTACTGCTGTGTCTGCCTCATCTTCTGGGTTCTGCCGACTATTCGTGGCTCAGTTGGTTAAGTGACTGTTTCTCACTCCGGAGACCCGGGTTCGCTACCGGGTCCTGACACTCTCTTATCCAGAGAGACTTACAGTAGTGAGTCATTAAGCAGACTCTCCTATCCAGAGAGACTTACAGTAGTGAGTCATTTAGCAGACACTCTTATCCAGAGAGACTTACAGTAGTGAGTCATTTAGCAGACTCTTTTATCCAGAGAGACTTACAGTAGTGAGTCATTTAGCAGACTCTCTTATCCAGAGAGACTTACAGTAGTGAGTCATTTAGCAGACACTCTTACAGTAGTGAGTCATTTAGCAGACTCTTTTATCCAGAGAGACTTACAGTAGTGAGTCATTTAGCAGACACTCTTACAGTAGTGAGTCATTTAGCAGACACTCTTATCCAGAGAGACTTACAGTAGTGAGTCATTTAGCAGACACTCTTACAGTAGTGAGTCATTTAGCAGACTCTTTTATCCAGAGAGACTTACAGTAGTGAGTCATTTAGCAGACACTCTTACAGTAGTGAGTCATTTAGCAGACACTCTTATCCAGAGAGACTTACAGTAGTGAGTCATTTAGCAGACTCTCTTATCCAGAGAGACTTACCTTAGTGAGTGCTTACATTTTCATTCTGGTCCCCCGTGGGATTTGAACCCACAATCCTGGTGTTGCAAGCACTATGCTCTACCAACTGAGTCACACAGGACCACAATACAGAATTGTGTTAGTGTATAAATCACCCCAGGAACATTTATTCTGAACAAAAATATATGCACAACATATAACGTGTTGGTTCCATGTTTCATGAGCTGAAATAAAAGATCCCAGAAATGTTCAATACACCCAAAAAGCATATTTCTCTCAAATGTTGTGCACAAATTTGTTTACATCCCTGTTAGTGAGCATTTCTTCTTTTCCAAGATAGTCCATCCACCTGACAGGTGTGGCAAATCAAGAAGCTGATTACAGCATGATTACACAGGTGCATCTTGTGCTGGGAACAATAAAAGGCCACTAAAATGTACAGATTTGTCACATAACACAATGCCACAAATGTCTCAAGCTTTGAGGTAGCGTGCAATTGGCATGCTGACTGCAGGAATGTCCGCCAGAGCTGTTGCCAGAGAATTTAATGTTAATTTCTCTACCATATGCCGAATTTGTCAGTTCGTCCAACCCGTCCTCACAACCGCAGACCACGTGTAACAACCCCAAACCAGGACATCCGTCTTCTTCACATGCGGGATCCTCTGAGACCAGCTGATGAAACTGTGGGTTTGCACAACCGAATAATTTCTGCACAAACTGTCAGAAACCGTCTCAGGGAAGCTCATCTGCGTGCTCGTTGTTCTCACCAGGGTCTTGACCTGACTGCAGTTTGGCATAGTAACTGACTTCAGTGGGCAAATACTCACTTTTGATGGCCACTGGAAGGCTGGAGAAGTGTGCTCTTCATGGACGAATCCCGGTTTCAACTGTACTGGGCAGATGGCAGACAGCCATCATCTCATGTTTCAGCATGATAATGCATGGCCCCATGTCGCAAGGATCTGTATACTATTCCTGGAAGCTGAACATGTCCTAGTTCTTCTATGGCCTCCATACTCACCAGACATGTCACCGATTGAGCATGTTTGGGATACTCTGGATCAATGTGTACTACAGCATGTTCCAGTTCCCACTAATATCCAGCAACTTCACACAGCCATTGAAGAGGAGTGGGAAAACATTTCATAGGCCACAATCAACAGCCTGATCAACTCTATGCAAAGGAGTTGTGTCACATTGCATGAGGCAAATGGTGGTCACACCAGATACTGACTGGTTTTCTGATCAATGCCCCAACCTTTTTTTAAGGTATCTGGGACCAACAGATGCATATCTGTATTCCCAGTCATGTGAAATCCCTAGATTATCTCCTAATGAATTTATTTCAATTGACAAATTTCCTTATTTGAACTGTAATCTTTGAAATTGTTGCATGTTGCGTTTATATTTTGGTTCAGTGTATTAACATTCTGTCCGTAGCCATAAGATTTCCCCAAAAGCTTCAGTAAGAAAACTGACCAGAGCTTGTTTTGAAATCTGATTAGACTCCATTTGACTCCAGGAGCATTGATTAGGAGCTCCTGCTCCCTCTCCCGCTTAGCTCACATATGGTACGGCCTAGCTCTGACTCAAGAAACAATGCCATTCCAATAACTTACAACCTCCTCACCAAAGCGAATGGACGTAATGCAAGCCAGGTGTGTCACAAAACACAGAGAGGTGAGAAGGGAAAATATGAGGCTCTGCTTGCTGCTCCCGAGGCTGGCTTCCTGGCCAGACAACCTGGACCCCAAGGAAATAACCACAGGAGAAAATCAAGGGTGCTCTGTTTTGATAGAACAGACAAATGCTAAACATCCCATTCTGATTCAAACACTTTATTTTTCACTCTGTTGGCCTAGATCACAATGATGTCATTGTGACTGCAGACTGAAAAATAAGGTGAAATGGAGAGCTGGGCTACATCAGTTCATGCAGCTAATCTAAGGGTGCATCCCAAATGGCACCCTATTCCCTATATAGTGCACTACTTTTGACCAGAGTCCTATGGCCCATAGTCAAAAATAGTGCACTATTAAGGGGATAGGGAGTCATCTTCAGTGAGTGAAAACCAGGAGGTCTGATGATGTTTTCTCTCTTTCAGAACAAAGACAGAGACAGAAAAACAACTGTAAGAAGATAACGCCTGAAGGACAGAAACATCCAGAGGATAAATATCCAACACTAATGTGAAGGATCAGTTCACTTTGCCTATTCTTCAAATGAAAGTTGTAATTGCAGTTGTGTACTTAATAAGAATACAATATTTGTATCATGTATATATATATATATATATTGAAAGCACAATGGTGTATTTAAGACCATGGAGGATTTGATATGTGTGTTAAGGGAGGATGTGGCAGCAAAAAGTCCATGAAACATGGGATGATATATAGACTCATGACCATTTAGTTAATATCTATCCTTAAACTACTGGGCATAATAATGAACAGGCAGAGGAGGACAGCTCTTTCAACGGCTGCAGCCCAAAAGGCACTATATTCCCTATATTGTGCACTACTTGGGCTCTGGAAACACAAATGACTCATTACTGAAACTTCCACGGACTTCAGAGCACCCAAATATGACATAACACAACTCTAGAACCCTCTCTGGACTGTATGCCCTTCACTCTCATCAATACGTGCTGGATGTTCGTGTTATTGATGTTAAACATGTTGTGCTATTACGCTGATGGATCTGAAGTGTACTGGTTGGATCAGGGGAGAAAGAATCCTTTAGGAAGAATCCGCAGTAGTTCAGTACCATGCAAACCCCGACATCCCCCAACCTTTCATCAATTACCAATCAGATGGATTTCTAAAGCTCTTCTTTTTTTTACATCAACAGTTGTGACAGAGTGCTTTTCAGAAGCACAAGCAGAAGCACAGCCCTCAGCCTCAGACAGTGGTGATGGTGACTGGCAGAGCAGAGGAACAGATCCTAGATTACATCTGCAGGTAGAGCTCTGGAAGTCTGCCTGTCTCGTCCCCTGACTGTCCTCTCGTTTACCTTTGGAATTCCATGTGCTCCCTCCGTCTCTCCTCCTCTTCTCCTGCGTTCTTCCTTCTTTTTCCCAGGAGCGCTACTGACTCACAGGCTCTGTTCTGATCGCTTTACAATGTGTGCAGGGTTCACTCAGATTGTCCTCTGTCCTGCATCTTCACTGCTTCCTTTTCTATCTGCCATCCGTGACCCCTGTTTGAAGAAGAAGAAGAGGTCCACTTCATTGTGCTTTATCCAAGGATGTCCAACTGCTCCTTGTCTTGTGCTTTTTGTCCGACCCCTCCGAAGACGTACACACACATGCAGTGGTTTGAGAGCTCTGACAGATTTCGCTCCACCTCCTGAAAAATCATCAAGATCTTTTCATAAATAGTTGAACATTTGGAAATCTGGGCCAATGTTGTGTATTGTTTATGTGTTTTTGTATTGTTTATGCATTGTTCGATAAAAATATGTTTTATGCTAATGCTCCTTTTCGTGTTATATCATGTGGTCTTCGGATCACAGTTAGTGCAAATCTTTGAAGTCAAATATCTATTATGTTGCCATAGTAGCTAGGTGGCTAGATTGTCTGAACTGCTTGTGTGGAGCAGCTTCATAGAACACTCCCACCATTCCCAGACCCCAGACCAAACCTCTCAGATCATCACCAGTGACATCAGCTAAGAAAACACAGTCCATAAGGACATCTGGTTTGGGTTGATGATACTCTCTCTGCCCAATGGAAACCCAGTGACCTGTGGACAGTTTAATCAGACCATATAACCCACATCTTTCCCTTCTCTTTACTTAATCTATCATCCAAAAACAACAAACGGTCATCATCTGTCTGCCCCTGGACTAGTGGAAAGAACCTAACTAGACTAGACTAGACTAGACCACCGGTGACAAACAGTGTTAATGGGTTATTAGGACCACCGGTGATGCTGCTGGAGTGACAGACAGTGTTAATGGGTTATTAGGACCAGGACCAGCGATGATGCTGCTGGAGTGACAGACAGTGTTAATGTGTTATTAGGACCAGTGACAGACGGTGTTAATGGGTTATTAGGACCAGCGATGATGCTGCTGGAGTGACAGACAGTGTTAATGTGTTATTAGGACCAGTGACAGACGGTGTTAATGGGTTTTTAGGACCAGCAGTGATGCTGCTGAAGTGACAGACAGTGTTAATATGTTACTAGGACCAGCGGTGATGCTGCTGGAGTGACAGACAGTGTTAATGGGTTACTAGGACCAGCAGTGATGCTGCTGGAGTGACAGACAGTGTTAATGGGTTATTAGGACCAGCGGTGATGCTGCTGGAGTGACAGACAGTGTTAATGGGTTATTAGGACCAGCGGTGATGCTGCTGGAGTGACAGACAGTGTTAATGGGTTATTAGGACCAGCGGTGATGCTGCTGGAGTGACAGACAGTGTTAATGGGTTATTAGGACCAGCGGTGATGCTGCTGGAGTGACAGACAGTGTTAATGGGTTATTAGGACCAGCAGTGATGCTGCTGGAGTGACAGACAGTGTTAATAGGTTATTAGGACCACCAGTGATGCTGCTGGAGTGACAGACTGTGTTAATAGGTGATCAGGACTACCAGCTGCTAGCTCAGATCAATAATCACTCCGGGACACAGATGTACAATTCCTACACCAAAAAATTCTTATTGGTAGCACTTTACTGTAGGTGTCCTTATCCATGCATTCATAAAGCCTTTTATAACAGCCATATAACACATTATGTATATGTATATAACAGCTGTCATAAGTAGTTTTAAATAGCATGAGATGTTATAACATCAGTTATAATGAGTGTTAAAAATGACTGAACATAACGTTGATGTACGCTCTAATGTCAACTATTAATTACATCTGCTACTATACAGTCTGCCTGACAACTTATGTCATATGTTATAGCAGGGTGTTATCTCATTTACAACCTCTCTGTCACAGTGAATGGAAAGATGGGCATCATAACCATGTCATATGCCCTTATAGAGGGTGCATAGACACCTTAAGTAAAGTGACATTAGGTGTTATAGAACTATGAATGTTCTTATACCACAGAATGAGTTGATAGAATCACAAAACATTACCATTCAAAGGATCTCCAAGAAACATGGGCAAATGGGAGCATTGATGTACTTACTCATAATAATACAAACACAGGGTGATTCTTGGTCTTAAGACATTCTACTTTGCAACAAAGTATACACCTCACACACATGGTTATGGGCTTACAACAATAATACACCTGCACCATGTCAGATACACAATTATAATGTCTTACATTTTGAGTTTGCATCCCCATATTACACTGTACATACAGTACCAGTCATAAGTTTGGACACACCAACTCATTCAAGTTTTTCCCCCCTATTTTCTACATTGTAGAATAAAGGTAAAGACATCAAAACAACACATATGGAATAATGTAGTAACCAAAAATTGTTTCAACAAATCAAAATATATTTATACTGTATTTGAGATCAAAGTAGCCACCCTTTGCCTTGATGACAGCTTTGCACACTCTTGGCATTCTCTCAACCAGCTTCACCTTGAAGGCTTTCCCAATATTCTAAAAATGTTAATATTATCTTCAGCTATAGATTTAATTTTTGATTGTACTTATGCTTAATGGTGGCCAATGAAAACTATACTGTGACTAGTACATCCTGAATAATTTCGCTAGTTAAATTTACTCAGTATGGCTAGCTTATTAGTGATGTGTGATTCGCAAACAATTAGTACATTTTTGTAGTGACTAAGAGTAAAGATTAGTCTCTGTGACCCGCTATCGAGACAGTGAATGTGTCATTAGGAGAGTTGTTTTAGGTCTAAAACATGCCTTGTTCACATGAAGTTGGGACCTCGTGAATAAGTCCATCCTACTGGGAAAAATGCACGCGTACACCCCCCAACTCGTAATTACAACTAAGAAACTCTGGTATTATCTCTGGACCAAGCTTTCCCACATGCTGAACTCTGATGTCACGCACCACTGAAAATGTCAACAAATATGACTGCAATTTCTTAGTCAATGGTGAGAAGCTCTTTCCAAGCACGTGAACGCTCTAAGTCGTTCCTCCGAAGTCAACATGACGTTGCACCGATCAATCAGACATGACAACAGTCCTCTCCCTGGGAGGAGGAGCAACGTACTACGATTGGCTCCTCCTCAGTTGCACAATTTTTTTTTATTTTTTTTATTTTTACCTTTATTTTACTAGGCAAGTCAGTTAAGAACAAATTCTTATTTTCAATGACGGCCTAGGAACAGTGGGTCAACTGCCTGTTCAGGGGCAGAATGACAGATTTGTACCTTGTCAGGTCGGGGATTTGAACTTGCAACCTTTCGGTTACTAGTCCATCGCTCTAACCACTAGGCTACCCAAGTCCAGTGGCACAATCAAATAGCGTAAAGCGCTTTGCTAAGAGGCAGATTGGTGTGAACCACCCTCTTTTTATAGCCAAAGGTGCTGAGTTCCATATCATCTTAGGGTGCCACTTTTGCCCATATATCTCAACTTAAGCTAGCTTTTACCTAACCTTAACCCTTACCTTAAGCCAGGTTTCCCAAACTCGGTCGGGGGGCCGAGTGTCTGTGGGTTTTCGCTCCTCCCTGTTACTTGATTGATGAATTAGGGTCAGTAACTGGTAAAGAACTCCCCTCACCTGGTTGTCTCGGTCTTAATTGAAAGGAAACACCAAAACCCCGCAGACACTCGGCCCTCCATGGAAGGAGTTTCACACCCCTGCCCTAAGTAGTTGTTTTACATGCCGAAACTTAAGCTAACCAACTAATGTTAGCACTTCCTGTTAACGTCACTCTCTTTTTGAGGTGGTGTGTTTACATCTCAAGCACATTCTTTGCAGTTCTGAACCCAGGGAATGGGACAGTTTTATCTCTCCAATTGAGCAATACTTGAGGCCAGTGTACACTCAGTTATGCTTGAAATTGGACAATGAGTCCCTTTACAATGAACAAGAATCTTGTAAACTGAGTCCCTTTACAATGAACAAGAATCTTGTAAAACCAGCCACACAAAATCTTTACAAATAAGTTTAAAATAGTATTTCAAATACTGTTAAAACCAGGGTTGTTCTGGAGCTGAGTATTTATTTAAACAAATGTTAAAATCAGAGAAAATAAAATGTTTAAATACAAATACCTATGTTTTATTTGACCCAGGTCTGCATAACTTAACAATAATGTAACGTTAGAGGTTGACTTTTGACTTTGACAGCTCATTGATGTTGAAAAGTGGTATAATGCAATACTACGTGTCAGTAGGAGTTGTATACTGCTAGGTGAAACTGTAGGTGTCAATAGGAGTTGTATACTGCTAGGTGAAACTGTAGGTGTCAATAGGAGTTGTATACTGCTAGGTGAAACTGTAGGTGTCAATAGGAGTTGTATACTGCTAGGTGAAACTGTAGGTGTCAATAGGAGTTGTATACTGCTAGGTGAAACTGTAGGTGTCAATAGGAGTTGTATACTGCTAGGTGAAACTGTAGGTGTCAATAGGAGTTGTATACTGCTAGGTGAAACTGTAGGTGTCAATAGGAGTTGTATACTGCTAGGTGAAACTGTAGGTGTCAATAGGAGTTGTATACTGCTAGGTGAAACTGTAGGTGTCAATAGGAGTTGTATACTGCTTGGTGAAACTGTAGGTGTCAATAGGAGTTGTATACTGCTAGGTGAAACTGTAGGTGTCAATAGGAGTTGTATACTGCTAGGTGAAACTGTAGGTGTCAATAGGAGTTGTATACTGCTTGGTGAAACTGTAGGTGTCAATAGGAGTTGTATACTGCTAGGTGAAACTGTAGGTGTCAATAGGAGTTGTATAGTGCTAGGTGAAACTGTAGGTGTCAATAGGAGTTGTATGCTGCTTGGTGAAACTGTAGGTGTCAATAGGAGTTGTATACTGCTAGGTGAAACTGTAGGTGTCAATAGGAGTTGTATACTGCTAGGTGAAACTGTAGGTGTCAATAGGAGTTGTATGCTGCTTGGTGAAACTGTAGGTGTCAATAGGAGTTGTATACTGCTAGGTGAAACTGTAGGTGTCAATAGGAGTTGTATACTGCTTGGTGAAACTGTAGGTGTCAATAGGAGTTGTATACTGCTTGGTGAAACTGTAGGTGTCAATAGGAGTTGTATACTGCTTGGTGAAACTGTAGGTGTCAATAGGAGTTGTATACTGCTAGGTGAAACTGTAGGTGTCAATAGGAGTTGTATACTGCTAGGTGAAACTGTAGGTGTCAATAGGAGTTGTATGCTGCTTGGTGAAACTGTAGGTGTCAATAGGAGTTGTATACTGCTAGGTGAAACTGTAGGTGTCAATAGGAGTTGTATACTGCTAGGTGAAACTGTAGGTGTCAATAGGAGTTGTATACTGCTTGGTGAAACTGTAGGTGTCAATAGGAGTTGTATACTGCTAGGTGAAACTGTAGGTGTCAATAGGAGTTGTATACTGCTAGGTGAAACTGTAGGTGTCAATAGGAGTTGTATACTGCTTGGTGAAACTGTAGGTGTCAATAGGAGTTGTATACTGCTAGGTGAAACTGTAGGTGTCAATAGGAGTTGTATACTGCTAGGTGAAACTGTAGGTGTCAATAGGAGTTGTATACTGCTAGGTGAAACTGTAGGTGTCAATAGGAGTTGTATACTGCTAGGTGAAACTGTAGGTGTCAATAGGAGTTGTATACTGCTTGGTGAAACTGTAGGTGTCAATAGGAGTTGTATACTGCTAGGTGAAACTGTAGGTGTCAATAGGAGTTGTATACTGCTAGGTGAAACTGTAGGTGTCAATAGGAGTTGTATACTGCTAGGTGAAACTGTAGGTGTCAATAGGAGTTGTATACTGCTAGGTGAAACTGTAGGTGTCAATAGGAGTTGTATACTGCTTGGTGAAACTGTAGGTGTCAATAGGAGTTGTATACTGCTAGGTGAAACTGTAGGTGTCAATAGGAGTTGTATACTGCTTGGTGAAACTGTAGGTGTCAATAGGAGTTGTATACTGCTAGGTGAAACTGTAGGTGTCAATAGGAGTTGTATACTGCTAGGTGAAACTGTAGGTGTCAATAGGAGTTGTATACTGCTTGGTGAAACTGTAGGTGTCAATAGGAGTTGTATACTGCTAGGTGAAACTGTAGGTGTCAATAGGAGTTGTATACTGCTAGGTGAAACTGTAGGTGTCAATAGGAGTTGTATACTGCTTGGTGAAACTGTAGGTGTCAATAGGAGTTGTATACTGCTTGGTGAAACTGTAGGTGTCAATAGGAGTTGTATACTGCTTGGTGAAACTGTAGGTGTCAATAGGAGTTGTATACTGCTAGGTGAAACTGTAGGTGTCAATAGGAGTTGTATACTGCTAGGTGAAACTGTAGGTGTCAATAGGAGTTGTATACTGCTTGGTGAAACTGTAGGTGTCAATAGGAGTTGTATACTGCTAGGTGAAACTGTAGGTGTCAATAGGAGTTGTATACTGCTAGGTGAAACTGTAGGTGTCAATAGGAGTTGTATACTGCTAGGTGAAACTGTAGGTGTCAATAGGAGTTGTATACTGCTAGGTGAAACTGTAGGTGTCAATAGGAGTTGTATACTGCTAGGTGAAACTGTAGGTGTCAATAGGAGTTGTATACTGCTAGGTGAAACTGTAGGTGTCAATAGGAGTTGTATACTGCTAGGTGAAACTGTAGGTGTCAATAGGAGTTGTATACTGCTAGGTGAAACTGTAGGTGTCAATAGGAGTTGTATACTGCTTGGTGAAACTGTAGGTGTCAGTAGGAGTTGTATACTGCTAGGTGAAACTGTAGGTGTCAATAGGAGTTGTATACTGCTAGGTGAAACTGTAGGTGTCAATAGGAGTTGTATACTGCTTGGTGAAACTGTAGGTGTCAATAGGAGTTGTATACTGCTAGGTGAAACTGTAGGTGTCAATAGGAGTTGTATAGTGCTAGGTGAAACTGTAGGTGTCAATAGGAGTTGTATGCTGCTTGGTGAAACTGTAGGTGTCAATAGGAGTTGTATACTGCTAGGTGAAACTGTAGGTGTCAATAGGAGTTGTATACTGCTAGGTGAAACTGTAGGTGTCAATAGGAGTTGTATGCTGCTTGGTGAAACTGTAGGTGTCAATAGGAGTTGTATACTGCTAGGTGAAACTGTAGGTGTCAATAGGAGTTGTATACTGCTAGGTGAAACTGTAGGTGTCAATAGGAGTTGTATGCTGCTTGGTGAAACTGTAGGTGTCAATAGGAGTTGTATACTGCTAGGTGAAACTGTAGGTGTCAATAGGAGTTGTATACTGCTAGGTGAAACTGTAGGTGTCAATAGGAGTTGTATACTGCTTGGTGAAACTGTAGGTGTCAATAGGAGTTGTATACTGCTAGGTGAAACTGTAGGTGTCAATAGGAGTTGTATACTGCTAGGTGAAACTGTAGGTGTCAATAGGAGTTGTATACTGCTTGGTGAAACTGTAGGTGTCAATAGGAGTTGTATACTGCTAGGTGAAACTGTAGGTGTCAATAGGAGTTGTATACTGCTAGGTGAAACTGTAGGTGTCAATAGGAGTTGTATACTGCTAGGTGAAACTGTAGGTGTCAATAGGAGTTGTATACTGCTAGGTGAAACTGTAGGTGTCAATAGGAGTTGTATACTGCTTGGTGAAACTGTAGGTGTCAATAGGAGTTGTATACTGCTAGGTGAAACTGTAGGTGTCAATAGGAGTTGTATACTGCTAGGTGAAACTGTAGGTGTCAATAGGAGTTGTATACTGCTAGGTGAAACTGTAGGTGTCAATAGGAGTTGTATACTGCTAGGTGAAACTGTAGGTGTCAATAGGAGTTGTATACTGCTTGGTGAAACTGTAGGTGTCAATAGGAGTTGTATACTGCTAGGTGAAACTGTAGGTGTCAATAGGAGTTGTATACTGCTTGGTGAAACTGTAGGTGTCAATAGGAGTTGTATACTGCTAGGTGAAACTGTAGGTGTCAATAGGAGTTGTATACTGCTAGGTGAAACTGTAGGTGTCAATAGGAGTTGTATACTGCTTGGTGAAACTGTAGGTGTCAATAGGAGTTGTATACTGCTAGGTGAAACTGTAGGTGTCAATAGGAGTTGTATACTGCTAGGTGAAACTGTAGGTGTCAATAGGAGTTGTATACTGCTTGGTGAAACTGTAGGTGTCAATAGGAGTTGTATACTGCTAGGTGAAACTGTAGGTGTCAATAGGAGTTGTATACTGCTTGGTGAAACTGTAGGTGTCAATAGGAGTTGTATACTGCTAGGTGAAACTGTAGGTGTCAATAGGAGTTGTATACTGCTAGGTGAAACTGTAGGTGTCAATAGGAGTTGTATACTGCTTGGTGAAACTGTAGGTGTCAATAGGAGTTGTATACTGCTAGGTGAAACTGTAGGTGTCAATAGGAGTTGTATACTGCTAGGTGAAACTGTAGGTGTCAATAGGAGTTGTATACTGCTTGGTGAAACTGTAGGTGTCAATAGGAGTTGTATACTGCTTGGTGAAACTGTAGGTGTCAATAGGAGTTGTATACTGCTTGGTGAAACTGTAGGTGTCAATAGGAGTTGTATACTGCTAGGTGAAACTGTAGGTGTCAATAGGAGTTGTATACTGCTAGGTGAAACTGTAGGTGTCAATAGGAGTTGTATACTGCTTGGTGAAACTGTAGGTGTCAATAGGAGTTGTATACTGCTAGGTGAAACTGTAGGTGTCAATAGGAGTTGTATACTGCTAGGTGAAACTGTAGGTGTCAATAGGAGTTGTATACTGCTAGGTGAAACTGTAGGTGTCAATAGGAGTTGTATACTGCTAGGTGAAACTGTAGGTGTCAATAGGAGTTGTATACTGCTAGGTGAAACTGTAGGTGTCAATAGGAGTTGTATACTGCTAGGTGAAACTGTAGGTGTCAATAGGAGTTGTATACTGCTAGGTGAAACTGTAGGTGTCAATAGGAGTTGTATACTGCTAGGTGAAACTGTAGGTGTCAATAGGAGTTGTATACTGCTTGGTGAAACTGTAGGTGTCAATAGGAGTTGTATACTGCTAGGTGAAACTGTAGGTGTCAATAGGAGTTGTATACTGCTAGGTGAAACTGTAGGTGTCAATAGGAGTTGTATACTGCTTGGTGAAACTGTAGGTGTCAATAGGAGTTGTATACTGCTAGGTGAAACTGTAGGTGTCAATAGGAGTTGTATAGTGCTAGGTGAAACTGTAGGTGTCAATAGGAGTTGTATGCTGCTTGGTGAAACTGTAGGTGTCAATAGGAGTTGTATACTGCTAGGTGAAACTGTAGGTGTCAATAGGAGTTGTATACTGCTAGGTGAAACTGTAGGTGTCAATAGGAGTTGTATACTGCTTGGTGAAACTGTAGGTGTCAATAGGAGTTGTATACTGCTAGGTGAAACTGTAGGTGTCAATAGGAGTTGTATACTGCTAGGTGAAACTGTAGGTGTCAATAGGAGTTGTATGCTGCTTGGTGAAACTGTAGGTGTCAATAGGAGTTGTATACTGCTAGGTGAAACTGTAGGTGTCAATAGGAGTTGTATACTGCTAGGTGAAACTGTAGGTGTCAATAGGAGTTGTATACTGCTTGGTGAAACTGTAGGTGTCAATAGGAGTTGTATACTGCTAGGTGAAACTGTAGGTGTCAATAGGAGTTGTATACTGCTAGGTGAAACTGTAGGTGTCAATAGGAGTTGTATACTGCTTGGTGAAACTGTAGGTGTCAATAGGAGTTGTATACTGCTAGGTGAAACTGTAGGTGTCAATAGGAGTTGTATACTGCTAGGTGAAACTGTAGGTGTCAATAGGAGTTGTATACTGCTAGGTGAAACTGTAGGTGTCAATAGGAGTTGTATACTGCTAGGTGAAACTGTAGGTGTCAATAGGAGTTGTATACTGCTTGGTGAAACTGTAGGTGTCAATAGGAGTTGTATACTGCTAGGTGAAACTGTAGGTGTCAATAGGAGTTGTATACTGCTAGGTGAAACTGTAGGTGTCAATAGGAGTTGTATACTGCTAGGTGAAACTGTAGGTGTCAATAGGAGTTGTATACTGCTAGGTGAAACTGTAGGTGTCAATAGGAGTTGTATACTGCTTGGTGAAACTGTAGGTGTCAATAGGAGTTGTATACTGCTAGGTGAAACTGTAGGTGTCAATAGGAGTTGTATACTGCTTGGTGAAACTGTAGGTGTCAATAGGAGTTGTATACTGCTAGGTGAAACTGTAGGTGTCAATAGGAGTTGTATACTGCTAGGTGAAACTGTAGGTGTCAATAGGAGTTGTATACTGCTTGGTGAAACTGTAGGTGTCAATAGGAGTTGTATACTGCTAGGTGAAACTGTAGGTGTCAATAGGAGTTGTATACTGCTAGGTGAAACTGTAGGTGTCAATAGGAGTTGTATACTGCTTGGTGAAACTGTAGGTGTCAATAGGAGTTGTATACTGCTTGGTGAAACTGTAGGTGTCAATAGGAGTTGTATACTGCTTGGTGAAACTGTAGGTGTCAATAGGAGTTGTATACTGCTTGGTGAAACTGTAGGTGTCAATAGGAGTTGTATACTGCTAGGTGAAACTGTAGGTGTCAATAGGAGTTGTATACTGCTAGGTGAAACTGTAGGTGTCAATAGGAGTTGTATACTGCTAGGTGAAACTGTAGGTGTCAATAGGAGTTGTATACTGCTAGGTGAAACTGTAGGTGTCAATAGGAGTTGTATACTGCTAGGTGAAACTGTAGGTGTCAATAGGAGTTGTATACTGCTAGGTGAAACTGTAGGTGTCAATAGGAGTTGTATACTGCTAGGTGAAACTGTAGGTGTCAATAGGAGTTGTATACTGCTAGGTGAAACTGTAGGTGTCAATAGGAGTTGTATACTGCTAGTTGAAACTGTAGGTGTCAATAGGAGTTGTATACTGCTAGGTGAAACTGTAGGTGTCAATAGGAGTTGTATACTGCTAGGTGAAACTGTAGGTGTCAATAGGAGTTGTATACTGCTAGGTGAAACTGTAGGTGTCAATAGGAGTTGTATACTGCTAGGTGAAACTGTAGGTGTCAATAGGAGTTGTATACTGCTAGGTGAAACTGTAGGTGTCAATAGGAGTTGTATACTGCTAGGTGAAACTGTAGGTGTCAATAGGAGTTGTATACTGCTAGGTGAAACTGTAGGTGTCAATAGGAGTTGTATACTGCTAGGTGAAACTGTAGGTGTCAATAGGAGTTGTATACTGCTCGGTGAAACTGTAGGTGTCAATAGGAGTTGTATACTGCTAGGTGAAACTGTAGGTGTCAATAGGAGTTGTATACTGCTAGGTGAAACGGTGAAACTGTAGGTGTCAATAGGAGTTGTATACTGCTAGGTGAAACTGTAGGTGTCAATAGGAGTTGTATACTGCTAGGTGAAACTGTAGGTGTCAATAGGAGTTGTATACTGCTCGGTGAAACTGTAGGTGTCAGTAGGAGTTGTATACTGCTCGGTGAAACTGTAGGTGTCAATAGGAGTTGTATACTGCTAGGTGAAACTGTAGGTGTCAATAGGAGTTGTATACTGCTAGGTGAAACTGTAGGTGTCAATAGGAGTTGTATACTGCTAGGTGAAACTGTAGGTGTCAATAGGAGTTGTATACTGCTAGGTGAAACTGTAGGTGTCAATAGGAGTTGTATACTGCTAGGTGAAACTGTAGGTGTCAATAGGAGTTGTATACTGCTAGGTGAAACTGTAGGTGTCAATAGGAGTTGTATACTGCTAGGTGAAACTGTAGGTGTCAATAGGAGTTGTATACTGCTAGGTGAAACTGTAGGTGTCAATAGGAGTTGTATACTGCTAGGTGAAACTGTAGGTGTCAATAGGAGTTGTATACTGCTCGGTGAAACTGTAGGTGTCAATAGGAGTTGTATACTGCTAGGTGAAACTGTAGGTGTCAATAGAAGTTGTATACTGCTAGGTGAAACTGTAGGTGTCAATAGGAGTTGTATACTGCTAGGTGAAACTGTAGGTGTCAATAGGAGTTGTATACTGCTAGGTGAAACTGTAGGTGTCAATAGAAGTTGTATACTGCTAGGTGAAACTGTAGGTGTCAATAGGAGTTGTATACTGCTCGGTGAAACTGTAGGTGTCAGTAGGAGTTGTATACTGCTAGGTGAAACTGTAGGTGTCAATAGGAGTTGTATACTGCTCGGTGAAACTGTAGGTGTCAATAGGAGTTGTATACTGCTAGGTGAAACTGTAGGTGTCAATAGGAGTTGTATACTGCTAGGTGAAACTGTAGGTGTCAATAGGAGTTGTATACTGCTCGGTGAAACTGTAGGTGTCAGTAGGAGTTGTATACTGCTCGGTGAAACTGTAGGTGTCAATAGGAGTTGTATACTGCTAGGTGAAACTGTAGGTGTCAATAGGAGTTGTATACTGCTAGGTGAAACTGTAGGTGTCAATAGGAGTTGTATACTGCTAGGTGAAACTGTAGGTGTCAATAGGAGTTGTATACTGCTAGGTGAAACTGTAGGTGTCAATAGGAGTTGTATACTGCTAGGTGAAACTGTAGGTGTCAATAGGAGTTTTATACTGCTAGGTGAAACTGTAGGTGTCAATAGGAGTTGTATACTGCTAGGTGAAACTGTAGGTGTCAATAGGAGTTGTATACTGCTAGGTGAAACTGTAGGTTTCAATAGGAGTTGTATACTGCTAGGTGAAACTGTAGGTGTCAATAGAAGTTGTATACTGCTAGGTGAAACTGTAGGTGTCAATAGGAGTTGTATACTGCTAGGTGAAACTGTAGGTGTCAATAGGAGTTGTATACTGCTAGGTGAAACTGTAGGTGTCAATAGGAGTTGTATACTGCTTGGTGAAACTGTAGGTGTCAATAGGAGTTGTATACTGCTTGGTGAAACTGTAGGTGTCAATAGGAGTTGTATACTGCTAGGTGAAACTGTAGGTGTCAATAGGAGTTGTATACTGCTAGGTGAAACTGTAGGTGTCAATAGGAGTTGTATACTGCTAGGTGAAACTGTAGGTGTCAATAGGAGTTGTATACTGCTAGGTGAAACTGTAGGTGTCAATAGGAGTTGTATACTGCTAGGTGAAACTGTAGGTGTCAATAGGAGTTGTATACTGCTCGGTGAAACTGTAGGTGTCAATAGGAGTTGTATACTGCTCGGTGAAACTGTAGGTGTCAATAGGAGTTGTATACTGCTAGGTGAAACTGTAGGTGTCAATAGGAGTTGTATAGTGCTAGGTGAAACTGTAGGTGTCAATAGGAGTTGTATACTGCTAGGTGAAACTGTAGGTGTCAATAGGAGTTGTATACTGCTAGGTGAAACTGTAGGTGTCAATAGGAGTTGTATACTGCTAGGTGAAACTGTAGGTGTCAATAGGAGTTGTATACTGCTCGGTGAAACTGTAGGTGTCAATAGGAGTTGTATACTGCTAGGTGAAACTGTAGGTGTCAATAGGAGTTGTATACTGCTAGGTGAAACTGTAGGTGTCAATAGGAGTTGTATACTGCTAGGTGAAACTGTAGGTGTCAATAGGAGTTGTATACTGCTAGGTGAAACTGTAGGTGTCAATAGGAGTTGTATACTGCTAGGTGAAACTGTAGGTGTCAATAGGAGTTGTATACTGCTAGGTGAAACTGTAGGTGTCAATAGGAGTTGTATACTGCTAGGTGAAACTGTAGGTGTCAATAGGAGTTGTATACTGCTAGGTGAAACTGTAGGTGTCAATAGGAGTTGTATACTGCTAGGTGAAACTGTAGGTGTCAATAGGAGTTGTATACTGCTAGGTGAAACTGTAGGTGTCAATAGAAGTTGTATACTGCTAGGTGAAACTGTAGGTGTCAATAGGAGTTGTATACTGCTTGGTGAAACTGTAGGTGTCAATAGGAGTTGTATACTGCTAGGTGAAACTGTAGGTGTCAATAGGAGTTGTATACTGCTAGGTGAAACTGTAGGTGTCAATAGGAGTTGTATACTGCTAGGTGAAACTGTAGGTGTCAATAGGAGTTGTATACTGCTAGGTGAAACTGTAGGTGTCAATAGGAGTTGTATACTGCTAGGTGAAACTGTAGGTGTCAATAGGAGTTGTATACTGCTAGGTGAAACTGTAGGTGTCAATAGGAGTTGTATACTGCTAGGTGAAACTGTAGGTGTCAATAGGAGTTGTATACTGCTAGGTGAAACTGTAGGTGTCAATAGGAGTTGTATACTGCTAGGTGAAACTGTAGGTGTCAATAGGAGTTGTATACTGCTAGGTGAAACTGTAGGTGTCAATAGGAGTTGTATACTGCTAGGTGAAACTGTAGGTGTCAATAGGAGTTGTATACTGCTAGGTGAAACTGTAGGTGTCAATAGGAGTTGTATACTGCTAGGTGAAACTGTAGGTGTCAATAGGAGTTGTATACTGCTAGGTGAAACTGTAGGTGTCAATAGGAGTTGTATACTGCTAGGTGAAACTGTAGGTGTCAATAGGAGTTGTATACTGCTTGGTGAAACTGTAGGTGTCAATAGGAGTTGTATACTGCTAGGTGAAACTGTAGGTGTCAATAGGAGTTGTATACTGCTAGGTGAAACTGTAGGTGTCAGTAGGAGTTGTATACTGCTCGGTGAAACTGTAGGTGTCAATTGGAGTTGTATACTGCTAGGTGAAACTGTAGGTGTCAATAGGAGTTGTATACTGCTAGGTGAAACTGTAGGTGTCAATAGGAGTTGTATACTGCTAGGTGAAACTGTAGGTGTCAATAGGAGTTGTATACTGCTAGGTGAAACTGTAGGTGTCAATAGGAGTTGTATACTGCTAGGTGAAACTGTAGGTGTCAATAGGAGTTGTATACTGCTAGGTGAAACTGTAGGTGTCAATAGGAGTTGTATACTGCTAGGTGAAACTGTAGGTGTCAATAGGAGTTGTATACTGCTAGGTGAAACTGTAGGTGTCAATAGGAGTTGTATACTGCTAGGTGAAACTGTAGGTGTCAATAGGAGTTGTATACTGCTTGGTGAAACTGTAGGTGTCAATAGAAGTTGTATACTGCTAGGTGAAACTGTAGGTGTCAATAGGAGTTGTATACTGCTAGGTGAAACTGTAGGTGTCAATAGGAGTTGTATACTGCTAGATGAAACTGTAGGTGTCAATAGGAGTTGTATACTGCTAGGTGAAACTGTAGGTGTCAATAGGAGTTGTATACTGCTTGGTGAAACTGTAGGTGTCAATAGGAGTTGTATACTGCTAGGTGAAACTGTAGGTGTCAATAGGAGTTGTATACTGCTAGGTGAAACTGTAGGTGTCAATAGGAGTTGTATACTGCTAGGTGAAACTGTAGGTGTCAATAGGAGTTGTATACTGCTAGGTGAAACTGTAGGTGTCAATAGGAGTTGTATACTGCTAGGTGAAACTGTAGGTGTCAATAGGAGTTGTATACTGCTAGGTGAAACTGTAGGTGTCAATAGGAGTTGTATACTGCTAGGTGAAACTGTAGGTGTCAATAGGAGTTGTATACTGCTAGGTGAAACTGTAGGTGTCAATAGGAGTTGTATACTGCTAGGTGAAACTGTAGGTGTCAATAGGAGTTGTATACTGCTAGGTGAAACTGTAGGTGTCAATAGGAGTTGTATACTGCTAGGTGAAACTGTAGGTGTCAATAGGAGTTGTATACTGCTTGGTGAAACTGTAGGTGTCAATAGGAGTTGTATACTGCTAGGTGAAACTGTAGGTGTCAATAGGAGTTGTATACTGCTAGGTGAAACTGTAGGTGTCAATAGGAGTTGTATACTGCTAGGTGAAACTGTAGGTGTCAATAGGAGTTGTATACTGCTAGGTGAAACTGTAGGTGTCAATAGGAGTTGTATACTGCTAGGTGAAACTGTAGGTGTCAATAGGAGTTGTATACTGCTAGGTGAAACTGTAGGTGTCAATAGGAGTTGTATACTGCTAGGTGAAACTGTAGGTGTCAATAGGAGTTGTATACTGCTAGGTGAAACTGTAGGTGTCAGTAGGAGTTGTATACTGCTAGGTGAAACTGTAGGTGAACATTTAATTGAAAATGCCTTCAGTTTGTGTACTGCTGTGTCTGTCTCTACAGGCTACGTGACATCATGGCTATCTATCCCTGCAGTGGCTGCGTTGATTTCTTTCATGATTCCGACTAACTGAAACTGCACCGTGGAGCCTACCAATGATTGTAGTTCCCAAAGTAACACATTTTTCAAAAATAATAATTCAGAGACTACACCCGGGGAACAGGGGCGCAACTATCACTGGGGATGTGGGGGGTGGCATATACTTTTATCCACCCAAGTTTTATCATTGGGATGTGATACAAAACTAGGCAACGGTGTGCGTTAGGACCATGCGGACACCTCCGAGTGGTCAGGTAGGCTGTATGGAGTGTATCAGACTGGATAAAAATAATAATAATACAAACAAAAGGTATGTTCCCCCCTCTTCTAAAACCAAAGTTGCGCCCCTGCCGGGGACGTCCCGGCTCTGTTTGGGGTGGATCAACCTGCTTGCTGCTGCTAGTGTAGACTGGGAGTCAAAGCCACAATACTTAAAGGGTTAGTTCATGATTTGAATTATCATATCTGATTTACAACTGGACGAGACTCCTTTCAGTCCGTCCAATCAGTTTTTAGGACAGTGTTTTGGTTATTGAGAAACTGCCAGTATTCTCTTGGTTGCATT
The DNA here is from genome assembly GCF_036934945.1 of Oncorhynchus masou masou. Lineage (NCBI taxonomy): Eukaryota > Metazoa > Chordata > Actinopteri > Salmoniformes > Salmonidae > Oncorhynchus > Oncorhynchus masou. The sequence continues at coordinate 24,204 of NW_027008856.1, forward strand.
TACTTTGTGTCAGGATTTGGCCAGGGTTGTTCCGGGTTTTGGTCACTAGATGCCCCCATTGTGCTTTTTGACCTTATGTTTTTTCCCTTGTTCCCCATTATTATTTGCACCTGTGCCTCGTTTCCCCTGATTGTATTTAAACCCTTAGTTTCCCTCAGTTCTGTGCTCTGTGTTTGTATGTTAGCACCCAGCTCTAGTGTTCTGTGTATTCTTGTCGAGTCCGGTGGATGCTCTTGTGGAATTCTGTTTTGTTTTTGAGTATCTCTTGAGGCTTTTTTGTGCTATTCCTACAACCTTTTGGATTTGCCATTTTTGTATTTAAGGACTTCTCCTTTTTTACTTTATTAAATACACCGTCTTAAGTACTGCTGTGTCTGCCTCATCTTCTGGGTTCTGCTGACTATTCGTGGCTCAGTTGGTTAAGTGACTGTTTCTCACTCCGGAGACCCAGGTTCGTAACCGGGTCCTGACACTTTGCCTAGCCCCTTAATCGTTTATCATTATCTTTGGACTTGGCTGCGAATATGGAGTTTCTGCCCCGGCCCTCTGAAACCTCTTTCTCAAAGCTACAGAACCGGATCACGTTCTTCATGTGTTATTTTAAGTAGCTTCCGCCCACACTCCACCTCCCTTCTGTTTCTGTCTTTCCTCAGCCTCTTCTGAACCACGGTGATGTAGCCTGTGTCTCTGCCTCTTATTTCTGAACAGCTGAAATAAAGAGCCTGCGGATATTAGAAACGAACATTCAAGTCCATTATGAAGGCTACAACCTTCTCTGTCTGTTTTAACGGACTTTACAATTGCACAAGCAGGGTGCTGTCCTTACACATTGCATTGGAGCAAAAAGCCATTAGCGTTTTGTGTGATGATGTAGGCTAATCTTTTTAGTTGCTGCCTTGTTGTAGCAACTAGCCAGAGTTGCTGCAAAATAACACTACTATTTTGCCTGTCTTCCTCCTGCTTTGCCAATATTTGCAATGATGATGAAAAAATAACACTAAACCGCTAACTAGACTGTGACTCTGTCTTACCTCTGTATCATATGCTGCCTAGATAGCTGTATGTAACTATCTTCGAGTTTGTAGGAACATGTTGAGCATGTCTTTTGTGTACAACATGTAAATAATGACATGTAGCCTAACTCCCCTACTCAAACAACAACATGAAATCGTGCTTAATGCTTAATAGTCTACTGAGACGTGAAATGCAGTAGCTGGAACATGTCTTATGTGTTCAGCATGACGTTTGTTGGCTACACCAGACAAAGGCCTTCATCACTGATAAAATAAAAACAACACAAGCAAGACACAGACATGCAGTCTAATTAGCGGTTTAATGTTATTTTTTCATCATCAAATCCTTCACATGTGCAGAAATTCAGAAAATCCGGAAACACAAACACTTTGATTATTTTTCTCAGCTATTCAGGGGGAGGAAGTCAGAGGTTTTGAGAAGAAGGTGAGGAGAGAGGACACGAGGAGTATGCAATTGAGATTCTCCCAGGGTTTGGCAACGCTTCAAACGCAGACCCGATCAAGTCAATCAGAATCCTTTTAGACACCAATGGGATGGCCTAACTGTCACGCCCTGACCTTAGTTATCTTTGTTTTCTTTATTATTTTGGTTGGGTCAGGGTGTGACAAGGGTGGTTGGTTTAGTTTTTGTGTTGTCTAGATGTTTTTGACCTGTCTAGGGTTTTTGTATATCTTTGGGGTTTTAGTATGTCTAGGTATATGTAGGTCTATGGTGGCCTGAATTGGTTCCCAATCAGAGACAGCTGTTTATCGTTGTCTCTGATTGGGGATACTATTTAGGTTGCCATTTTCCATTTTGGTTTTGTGGGTTATTGTCTATGTGTAGTTGCATGGCAGCACTAGTTAGATGTATCGCGGCACGTTAATTTGTTAGTGCTCTTTCGTTATTAAAAGAGGAATGTATACATATCACGCTGCACCTTGGTCTCATCGTTACAATGAATGTGACACTAACCTATGTGGGTTAAATGGTTGGGAAATTCAGCTTCATGAAACATTCTCATTTAACCATGCATCATTTGTTTAATTTTCACCCAAAATATAACATACGCCCCTCTGTCTCCAAGACCTCAAATTCTTTTGTAGTAACCTTGTGGTGTTTATTTTATCATTAGGGTCGACATGAACATAAGACCCTTGCAGCCTACTGTGGGATCCTCAAAAAGAGACATCAGCACGTTCACAAGACCTCTGACACAGCAAAGGATCCGTTGGTGTTTTCACCTATGAGATGTTCAGTCCCTCCAAGAAGAAGCACACTGAGGTAATAGCTGTCATGTTCTCTGTGCCCTATGACTATAACTGGCACTCAAACTGGTTTGCAGTGGGAGTCTTCACCAGGGACAAAAGCTGTGATGACACTCTTTATGATGAGATGTATAACAGTGGGCAGAGGAAATGTCAAGCAAATGGCTCCAGTATCGCTTATAAAAGCCATCATGTGACCATCAAGGCCTCGACGTCAAACAGTGGCTGTGCAGTCATGAAGGTGGAGGTGTGTGACAATTGACAGCGTAGACATTACTAAAGTTAAATCACTGATGGTGTCCAAGTGTTTATATGCAATTTCAATGTGATTTTTCCAGAATAACTTCAACTCTAGTCAATAAATGGCAAACTAAACTGAGATTGTGTTTGGTTATGAGTTTCCAAAAACAAAGCAAACATTGTATTGAACTTTTGAAATTAATTTGTAGAGTATGTTGTTTTTATACCCACTCAATAGCTGACATGCCTCCTATGTTAAAATGAATACAGTTATCCAGTTCCGATGTACAATTCTGCATTTTGGTGCTTCAAGTCGGGTCTCTCAGTGCATAATGCTCCACAGGCAAGCCGGGTCTCAGTGCATAATGCTCCACAGGCAAGCCGGGTCTCTCAGTGCATAACACTCCACAGGCAAGCCGGGTCTCTCAGTGCATAACACTCCACAGGCAAGCCGGGTCTCTCAGTGCATAACACTCCACAGGCAAGCCGGGTCTCTTAGTACATAATGCTCCACAGGCAAGCTGGGTCTCTCAGTGCATAACGCTCCACAGGCAAGCCGGGTCTCTCAGTGCATAACGCTCCACAGGCAAGCCGGGTCTCTTAGTACATAACGCTCCACAGGCAAGCCGGGTCTCAGTGCATAATGCTCCACAGGCAAGCCGGGTCTCAGTGCATAATGCTCCCACAGGCAAGCCGGGTCTCAGTGCATAATGCTCCACAGGCAAGCCGGGTCTCTCAGTACATAATGCTCCACAGGCAAGCCGGTTCTCTCAGTACATAATGCTCCACAGGCAAAGCCGGGTCTCTCAGTGCATAACGCTCCACAGGCAAGCCGGGTCTCAGTGCATAATGCTCCACAGGCAAGCCGGGTCTCTCAGTACATAATGCTCCACAGGCAAGCCGGGTCTCTCAGTACATAATGCTCCACAGGCAAGCCGGGTCTCAGTGCATAATGCTCCACAGGTAATCCGGGTCTCTCAGTACATAATGCTCCACAGGCAAGCCGGGTCTCTCAGTGCATAATGCTCCACAGGCAAAGCCGGGTCTCTCAGTGCAAAATGCTCCACAGGCAAGCCGGGTCTCTCAGTGCATAACGCTCCACAGGCAAGCCGGGTCTCTCAGTGCATAACGCTCCACAGGCAAGCCGGGTCTCTCAGTGCATAACGCTCCACAGGCAAGCCGGGTCTCTCAGTGCATAACGCTCCACAGGCAAGCCGGGTCTCTCAGTGCATAACGCTCCACAGGCAAGCCGGGTCTCTCAGTGCATAATGCTCCACAGGCAAGCCGGGTCTCTCAGTGCATAACGCTCCACAGGCAAGTCGGGTCTCTCAGTGCATAACGCTCCACAGGCAAGCCGGGTCTCTCAGTGCATAACACTCCACAGGCAAGCCGGGTCTCTCAGTGCATAACGCTCCACAGGCAAGCCGGGTCTCTCAGTGCATAACGCTCCACAGGCAGGGACGGCATGCACCCCAAACATCTGAGGGGGCGCAAAGTAAGTGGCGATGGTTGGGGGGTGGAAAATGTAGCATTTTTCAAACACCTGAAACAGCTTTTTCTTGCAATCTAGAGCCATAATCATTATGCTTAATTCTATGTAAACTATATATGTTTATTTTTCAGCATTTCTAAGCATACCTCTTGAGCTGCCTCCTGAACGGTGGTTCTTTTTTTAAAGATGCTAAATATGCTTCTCTGCATGTTTAGTTATTGCTTGCTTTTCTAAAGTCTACCCACCTTACCAGCAGTCATGCCAGCTAAGATACTGTTGTTAGACAAGCCATTTACTCTAGCGTACTTCATTGATAGCCTGAAAGTGAAAAATGTGTTGCAGTTGATTGAAGGGGAGAAGTAGCTGGAGGAACACATTTGCTTGGGGTTTTATTGCTTGCTCATGCAGGGGCACCTGGTCTCCTGCACAGTGTTTGAAGTAGATCCATTTCTGGTTGTACAATTGTTAAGGAAGTCACCACAGATGGGAAGCTTAAGGCACAAACACATTATGACTGTGCTAACTGATCCAACAAAGCATTCCAACTAACTTCCTGTAAACACTGACTTTGAATGGATAAGTGATACACAGTGAAAGTTTTGTTTTCATACATCATTACTGGATAAAGACTTTGGTCCTCTCAGATGGTTTGTGTTATTTCTTTCTCCTGCCCGACTATCTAATTCACAGCCACTTCATTTTAGATTCCTCTTTTGTCAAATAAGTACATTGTAGTGGTAGATTAAAACAGCTTATAGTTGACTTGTCCAGCGCGGGTTTAGTTAACGGTTGTGATCTGGGATGTGATCTGGGATTTGCTCGTGAGCAGGATTGGACTGACGTTGCCAACCCGCTGTGGCTACTAAACCTCCCCTTTTGAAGCCATTGCAGCTGACGGGAGTGTAAAGTAGGAAGTAGACTTTCTCTTGGTCCCCTCCCACAAGCCACTATACCCTCCTCCTTTAATATCTGCTTCTGATTTATTTAAGTTCACGTCACCCACATTCTTCTCATCCAGAATACTGGCTCTAGTCCTCTTTATGAGAGGCGGAGGTCTGCATCACTTTGACTATATTTCCCTTTGAGTCATTAGACTGGAACAATTAAAAAGAGGATGATTCATAGTGTGTCATTAGACTGGAACAATTAAAAGGAGGATGATTCATAGTGTATCATTAGACTGGAACAATTAAAAGGAGGATGATTCATAGTGTATCATTAGACTGGAACAATTAAAAGGAGGATGATTCATAGTGTATCATTAGACTGGAACAATTAAAAGGAGGATGATTCATAGTGTATCATTAGACTGGAACAATTAAAAGGAGGATGATAGTGTATCATTAGACTGGAACAATTAAAAGGAGGATGATTCATAGTGTATCATTAGACTGGAACAATTAAAAGGAGGATGATTCATAGTGTATCATTAGACTGGAACAATTAAAAGGAGGATGATTCATAGTGTATCATTAGACTGGAACAATTAAAAGGAGGATGATTCATAGTGTATCATTAGACTGGAACAATTAAAAGGAGGATGATTCATAGTGTATCATTAGACTGGAACAATTAAAAGGAGGATGATTCATAGTGTATCATTAGACTGGAACAATTAAAAGGAGGATGATAGTGTATCATTAGACTGGAACAATTAAAAGGAGGATGATAGTGTATCATTAGACTGGAACAATTAAAAGGAGGATGATAGTGTATCATTAGACTGGAACAATTAAAAGGAGGATGATTCATAGTGTATCATTAGACTGGAACAATTAAAAGGAGGATGATTCATAGTGTATCATTAGACTGGAACAATTAAAAGGAGGATGATTCATAGTGTATCATTAGACTGGAACAATTAAAAGGAGGATGATAGTGTATCATTAGACTGGAACAATTAAAAGGAGGATGATTCATAGTGTATCATTAGACTGGAACAATTAAAAGGAGGATGATTCATAGTGTATCATTAGACTGGAACAATTAAAAGGAGGATGATTCATAGTGTATCATTAGACTGGAACAATTAAAAGGAGGATGATTCATAGTGTATCATTAGACTGGAACAATTAAAAGGAGGATGATTCATAGTGTATCATTAGACTGGAACAATTAAAAGGAGGATGATTCATAGTGTATCATTAGACTGGAACAATTAAAAGGAGGATGATAGTGTATCATTAGACTGGAACAATTAAAAGGAGGATGATTCATAGTGTATCATTAGACTGGAACAATTAAAAGGAGGATGATTCATAGTGTATCATTAGACTGGAACAATTAAAAGGAGGATGATTCATAGTGTATCATTAGACTGGAACAATTAAAAGGAGGATGATTCATAGTGTATCATTAGACTGGAACAATTAAAAGGAGGATGATTCATAGTGTATCATTAGACTGGAACAATTAAAAGGAGGATGATTCATAGTGTATCATTTGAGTCTGAACAAGCCAGTTTTATGAAATGTTTATGCTATTAAAACCACTGCTTTTGTTCCACTGTGCAGAATGTGATCCTGGATTCTTCAAATGAAACCACAGATGATACCACTACTATAGACTACTAAAGAGGTCCTGGAGTTTTCTTCAATGACCAGACGTATTGTAAAACCCCTTAAACTGTCCCTCGAAAGAGAAGGCAAGGAATTCCACCTCACATTATTGGGCTTTCTCCCCATTGACCATAGTCATATCATGTTTATTTTCATCAGAGGTTCTTGACGACGGCCATATCTTTTAGAGAGAGCTGAAGCACTAGTGGTTATAAACTACACACTGACCTCTGTTAAATATGAGCTGTTTGAATGCGTTTCAACATCTGTCCTGGAAGCAAAGTGATACTAATGATCCAGAGTTGTGGTGACGTCCCCAAATGGCACCCTACTCCCTTTACAGTGCACTATACGGCTCTGGTCAAAAGTAATGCATTATATAGGGAATATGATTTCATTTGGGACAGACACTCTGTGCATGCCTTGTGCTGAGAGGGAAGTGGAGCCTGCCAACTCCTGCAGTTGCCTATCACTGAGAGCACTGGGCCAGAGCCGCCTGCCCCCCCCCCCAACACGTTTCCTCCTCTCCTCTCCTCTCCTCTCCTCTCCTCTCCTCTCTTCTCTTCATCTCCTCTCCTCTCCTCTTCTCTTCTCTTCTCTTCTCTTCTCTTCTCTCCTCTCCTCTCCTCTCCTCTCTTCTCTTCATCTCCTCTTCTCTTCTCTTCTCTTCTCTCCTCTCCTCTTTTCCTCTTCTCCTCCACTACTCTTATTTCCTCTCCTCTTCTCCTCCTCTCTTCTCCTCTCCTCTTCTCCTCCTCTCCTCTCTTCTCTTCTCCTCTCCTCCTTTTTTTCTCTCCCCTCACACTACAGCGCATCCAGATGTCCAGAGCTTGTGGACTTGACTGTGTCTAGCTAAATCAAACAACTACTGCATGGGAGTTTAGTCGAGCTCTCCAGTTCACTACATATTCAAATCCAATTGCTTTGTTGAGTATTTCTGTCAGTTGTGTGAATATAATATAGTCTACAGGTATATCAATTTGTTGATATTCTGTTTGAATTACGTTTTTGTCTCTTTTTGTGAATACCTGGTCACTTCTCACGTAACCAAGCCAACAATGATGTCCTTCATTTTTCTGTTTCCCCCTGACGTAACCATAACATATGATTGTCAACGTCACAAAACGTAAAGTTCTGGGGAGAGTTTTCTCTTCACTAAGAATTAAAACAGTGATGAGCATAGACAGACAAGTGAGACATTCTGCATGTTACTGGTGCTGTTGCCAAGCTAGCAACCTGTCGCTCCGTTGTTGGGAATTTGTAAGGACTTCCTTTCATCCGGCTGTAGCATGGCTCCCCGTGGGCCACTGAGGGTCCTGCCAGAACAGAGAGCTGTAGCATGGCTCCCCGTGGGCCACTGAGGGTCCTGCCAGAACAGAGAGCTGTAGCATGGCTCCCCGTGGGCCACTGAGGGTCCTGCCAGAACAGAGAGCTGTAGCATGGCTCCCCGTGGGCCACTGAGGGTCCTGCCAGAACAGAGAGCTGTAGCATGGCTCCCCGTGGGTCACTGAGGGTCCTGCCAGAACAGAGAGCTGTAGCATGGCTCCCCGTGGGCCTGCTGAGGGTCCTGCCAGAACAGAGAGCTGTAGCATGGCTCCCCGTGGGCCACTGAGGGTCCTGCCAGAACAGAGAGCTGTAGCATGGCTCCCCGTGGGCCACTGAGGGTCCTGCCAGGACAGAGAGCTGTAGCATGGCTCCCCGTGGGTCACTGAGGGTCCTGCCAGAACAGAGAGCTGTAGCATGGCTCCCCGTGGGCCACTGAGGGTCCTGCCAGAACAGAGAGCTGTAGCATGGCTCCCCGTGGGCCACTGAGGGTCCTGCCAGAACAGAGAGCTGTAGCATGGCTCCCCGTGGGCCCGCCGAGGGTCCTGCCAGAACAGAGGGCTGTAGCATGGCTCCCCGTGGGCCCGCCGAGGGTCCTGCCAGAACAGAGGGCTGTAGCATGGCTCCCCGTGGGCCCGCTGAGGGTCCTGCCAGAACAGAGAGCTGTAGCATGGCTCCCCGTGGGCCACTGAGGGTCCTGCCAGAACAGAGGGCTGTAGCATGGCTCCCCGTGGGCCACTGAGGGTCCTGCCAGAACAGAGGGCTGTAGCATGGCTACCCGTGGGTCACTGAGGGTCCTGCCAGAACAGAGGGCTGTAGCATGGCTCCCCGTGGGCCACTGAGGGTCCTGCCAGAACAGAGGGCTGTAGCATGGCTCCCCGTGGGCCACTGAGGGTCCTGCCAGAACAGAGAGCTGTAGCATGGCTCCCCGTGGGCCACTGAGGGTCCTGCCAGAACAGAGAGCTGTAGCATGGCTCCCCGTGGGCCACTGAGGGTCCTGCCAGAACAGAGGGCTGTAGCATGGCTCCCCGTGGGCCACTGAGGGTCCTGCCAGAACAGAGAGCTGTAGCATGGCTCCCCGTGGGCCACTGAGGGTCCTGCCAGAACAGAGAGCTGTAGCATGGCTCCCCGTGGGCCACTGAGGGTCCTGCCAGAACAGAGAGCTGTAGCATGGCTCCCCGTGGGCCACTGAGGGTCCTGCCAGAACAGAGGGCTGTAGCATGGCTCCCCGTGGGCCTGCTGAGGGTCCTGCCAGAACAGAGAGCTGTAGCATGGCTCCCCGTGGGCCTGCTGAGGGTCCTGCCAGAACAGAGAGCTGTAGCATGGCTCCCCGTGGGCCTGCTGTGGGTCCTGCCAGAACAGAGAGCTGTAGCATGGCTCCCCGTGGGCCACTGAGGGTCCTGCCAGAACAGAGAGCTGTAGCATGGCTCCCCGTGGGCCACTGAGGGTCCTGCCAGAACAGAGAGCTGTAGCATGGCTCCCCGTGGGCCTGCTGAGGGTCCTGCCAGAACAGAGAGCTGTAGCATGGCTCCCCGTGGGCCCGCCGAGGGTCCTGCCAGAACAGAGAGCTGTAGCATGGCTACCCGTGGGCCACTGAGGGTTCTGCCAGAACAGAGAGCTGTAGCATGGCTCCCCGTGGGCCCGCTGAGGGTCCTGCCAGAACAGAGAGCTGTAGCATGGCTCCCCGTGGGCCACTGAGGGTTCTGCCAGAACAGAGAGCTGTAGCATGGCTCCCCGTGGACCCGCTGAGGGTCCTGCCAGAACAGAGAGCTGTAGCATGGCTCCCCGTGGGCCCGCTGAGGGTCCTGCCAGAACAGAGAGCTGTAGCATGGCTCCCTGTGGGACACTGAGGGTCCTGCCAGAACAGAGAGCTGTAGCATGGCTACCCGTGGGCCACTGAGGGTTCTGCCAGAACAGAGAGCTGTAGCATGGCTCCCCGTGGGCCTGCTGAGTGTCCTGCCAGAACAGAGAGCTGTAGCATGGCTCCCTGTGGGACACTGAGGGTCCTGCCAGAACAGAGAGCTGTAGCATGGCTCCCCGTGGGCCTGCTGAGGGTCCTGCCAGAACAGAGAGCTGTAGCATGGCTCCACGTGGGCCCGCTGAGGGTCCTGCCAGAACAGAGAGCTGTAGCATGGCTCCCCGTGGGCCTGCTGAGGGTCCTGCCAGAACAGAGAGCTGTAGCATGGCTCCCTGTGGGACACTGAGGGTCCTGCCAGAACAGAGAGCTGTAGCATGGCTCCCTGTGGGCCTGCTGAGGGTCCTGCCAGAACAGAGGCCTGATTGAAAGCCACTGCAGATGGACGGAGGCTGAAGCTGTGCAACAGAGTTGGATTCATAACCTCAATTTCTTAAAATTGGAATTGCTAACTTTTCTAATACCTGGTGTGACTTGGAGCCCTGTAAGGGGCAGGATGGAAGCCATACTGCTAAGGAAGCACAGTGACTCCTGTTACAGCTGCAGTAGCAGGAGTTTTTGGAGGAAGGCTCACACAGTACTCCCATCCTCAGGATACAGAGATCCAGGTCAGGATCCAACCGAGTGGGTAGTGCAGGAGCAGATGCCTGCCTGGGGTTCTCCAGAGAACAGACGTCTAGACCGGGGGCTGGTTTCAAGTGAGAGCAATTTGTTACCTAAATCTGTTGCAAACTGCTATATCTCTTGAATCCTTTGGGATCATGAAGAATGCTGTGAGATCGATCATGAAGACTGAAATACAGAGAAAGAATAATACGACCAGTGTTCACCAAAGCAATGCTGTTTTAATCAACGTCACTAAGCTGATTTAGTCAACGTCACTAAGCTGTTTTAATCAACGTCACTAAGCTGTTTTAATCAACGTCACTAAGCTGTTTTAATCAACGTCACTAAGCTGTTTTAATCAACGTCACTAAGCTGTTTTAATCAACGTCACTAAGCTGTTTTAATCAATGTCACTAAGCTGATTTAGTCAACGTCACTAAGCTGATTTAGTCAACGTCACTAAGCTGTTTTAATCAACGTCATTAAGCTGATTTAGTCAACGTCACTAAGCTGTTTTAATCAACGTCACTAAGCTGTTTTAATCAACGTCACTAAGCTGTTTTAATCAACGTCACTAAGCTGTTTTAATCAACGTCACTAAGCTGTTTTAATCAACGTCACTAAGCTGTTTTAATCAATGTCACTAAGTTGATTTAGTCAACGTCACTAAGCTGATTTAGTCAACGTCACTAAGCTGTTTTAATCAACGTCATTAAGCTGATTTAATCAACGTCACTAAGCTGATTTAATCAACGTCACTAAGCTGATTTAATCAAAGTCACTAAGCTGTTTTAATCAATGTCACAAAGCTGATTAGTGTCAACGTCACTAAGCTGATTTAATCAACGTCACTAAGCTGTTTTAATCAACGTCACTAAGCTGATTTAATCAACGTCACTAAGCTGATTTAATCAACGTCACTAAGCTGATTTAATCAACGTCACTAAGCTGATTTAATCAACGTCAAGCAGTGGCCTACTGTAGTCAGTTAGATAGATCAGAGGCTGTTTACCGTAATAAGAGGTACTAACACTAGTGCACAGCTGTGAGCGTTTTATCCTTTTACAAGTCCAATGAAACAGGAGGCCCTTCCCATTTTACAAGGCTCCAATCTAATATACATGTTTAGCATATTCCGACATATGTGCACAAGACTTCCAATCCACCGCACCTTTGGGCCCACGGCCACTTGGCCCTGTAACCAGCTTTGCTTTGCACGTACAATTTTGGAACTGAAAAAAACTGAGCTGATATGTTTTGATTGTAAAGGAAGCATAATGCTCCTCCAGGCTAACCTGTCAGCTCCCAGTGGTTTACCACAAAGCATGAGAGGAGAGGAGGAGAGGAGAGGAGGGGAGAGGAGAGGAGGGGAGGGGAGAGGAGAGGAGAGGAGAGGAGGAGAGAGGAGAGGAGAGGAGAGGAGAGGAGAGAGGAGAGGGAGAGGAGGGAGAGGAGGAGAGGAGAGGAGAGGAGGGAGAGGAGGGAGAGGAGAGGAGAGGAGAGGAGAGGAGAGGAGAGGAGGGGAGGGGAGAGGAGAGGAGAGGAGAGGAGGGGAGGGGAGAGGAGAGGAGGGGAGGGGAGAGGAGAGGAGAGACCACATACCCTGTACTACAGCCAGTAGCATAATGCCAGGGCCCAGTGCTCTCTGTCCTCTTCAATATGGCCTGGATTTACAGACTGGAAAAATCTCTCTGTGCTGTCAATCACTGGATTTAATAAAAACAAAGTATAATTTTGCGGTCTCGCTTGCTTTCCGTCCCCTCTGAGAGTTTGAACACGAGGGAGGGTGTTTGCATGCCGAACTGTGAAAATCTATGGCTTTTATTACCCCTCCTCCACTAACGCTTAGGAAAATTGAGATCGTTGCAACAAACCCCCATCTGGTCCACATTAGCTAAACCACCTTGAGTTTTTCTAATCATCAAATGAAACGTTTGTTTATTAGAATTAGAAAAAAACTCAACAGCTCAAAGCTCCTTCTTCAATCCAGACATGGTGCCACTACTTTTTCAATGGTGTTTAAACAGATTTCCTAAAGAAAAATAGCCTTCACCCCCCACATGATACCACCTCCACTTCACTGAGCCTACAGACTGTGTTTGCTTGGCTTTGTGATGGAGTCAAACATGCGGTGGGTCAGTTGTATATTTAGCCAGCGTCTTCCTGAGCCAGCCAGGGATATTGTCTACATCCCAAATAGCACCCTATTCCCCATGTAGTGCACTATTTTTTTGCCAGGGCCCCATCCTATTCCCTGTGTAGTGCAGTACCTATAGGGCTCTGGTCAAAAGTAGTGCAGGGGAATAGTGTGCCATTTTGGACGCAGACATTGAGAGGTGTGAGGAGGAAGGGAACATTATAGACAGAGTGGTCTGCTTATATTGTCCCCTACATCTAATGGAGGTTTGAGCTTGATGTATTTCTTCATGGTCCTTTGAATGATGCTCTATTTGTAATGTTTCTGAATGAATAGATGAAGGGAAGACAGAATGTAAATGAGTTGTGATATGGGACCAATAGGGGCATGATAACTGCAATTATAAACTGGGTGGTTTGAGCCCTGAATGCTGATTGGCTGACAGCCGTGGTATATCAGACCAAATATCACACCCCTTCTGGCCTTATTGCTTAAGTATAGTGTAAACATTTTGTTAAACTCATTTGTAGGTATGCCTACTATCCACCAAATGACTATTTATTGATATCAGGGTCAGTATGATCATTTCAAAAGCTCATATTCCTACCCCAGGGTTCATAACACTGATATTTGACATTTTTCAATGACATGTCAAAGAAAAATAGTATTTCTGAAATACACTGTGTACTAGGTTTAAATCAATGAAAATATATTCTAACCTCATTCTTGGTATTTGGCATTCCCACAAAACCCAGGTATGCACCACAACAGACCAAAATGTCATAGGAAACATTGGCATTAATATAAGACAAATGCCACACATTCAGAGAACAGGAATGATCCCAATATCGCCGGAGGTGCCTATTACCCAAAACCCAGGTCCAGGTTTCACGTCTCTCTCTGCCCAGACATATTAGGCCTGTCTGTGAACTGTCAAACACAGGGGCCAATGACTAATCGAAGAGCACTGCCGTCCTGTGCTTCGTTTCAAGCCAAAGCGCCTTCGAAAAGCAGAGAGAGAGAGCGAGAGAGACCATTTCTACTCTGACAAATCTACTCAGGACTTGGCCAGCTGGGGTGTGTACTCTTGTGATTTCCCCTTGAACCCCCACATTCCCGTTTTCTCTCCTACAGCTACTGAATAAAACTCTAAGACTAAGAGGTCTGGGGAGAAGGTGAGGAGGAGGGGAGAAGGGATGAAGAGGAGGAGGGAGGAGGAGGGGTGAGGAGGAGGGGGGATAAGTAGGAGGAGGGGTGAGGAGGAGGAGAAAGAGGAGAGGTGAGGAAGACGGGTGAGGAAGCAGGCTTCCTTCAGAAGCCCAGACAGCCTTTTCATATCCCTCAATGTGTCTTCATTCATTTAACCTTCACCTGGTAAAGTCATTGGAGAGAGAAACGTCTTCCTCCCCAAGAGACCTGACTACAGACACATGTTCTCTTTCAGTCTACAGCAAAGGAAACATCTGTTTATTCCAGACACACAGGCTGATTCCATGCTTGGTGCTGTAGTTGTAGACAGGTTGTGTTAAGAACCAGAAGAGGTTCAGATGTAACTCTATCCAGTGCCCACAGGTAGGAGGGGAAAGTGGGGGAGGACCAAAGCACTAGACACCAGCCCCAATACTAACGACATTACAGTGACCACAGACAGCTATGAGCTGAAACCTAACCACACACAGTTTAAGAATAGGGATTGGATAGGATAAATCTTCATCAGGTTCAGAATGAGATTTATAAATACATTAAATGAACACATTAAAATCAGCTGACAAATCACCACATTTGACTGCAAGATTTTTCTTGTCATTCTGTATTTGTAACTGCCTACATGGATTGCTACACAGCACACACTACACACACATACAGTCCAATAAGTGATGAGATCTACACAGCACACACTACACACACATACAGTCCAATAGGTGACGAGATCTACACAGCACACACTACACACACATACAGTCCAATAGGTGACGAGATCTACACAGCACACACTACATTTACATTTACATTTAAGTCATTTAGCAGACGCTCTAATCCAGAGCGACTTACAAATTGGTGAATTCACCTTCTGACATCCAGTGGAACAGCCACTTTACAATAGTGCATCTAAATCATTAAGGGGGGGGGTGGTGAGAAGGATTACTTATCCTATCCTAGGTATTCCTTGAAGAGGTGGGGTTTCAGGTGTCTCCGGAAGGTGGTGATTGACTCCGCTGTCCTGGCGTCGTGAGGGAGTTTGTTCCACCATTGGGGGGCCAGAGCAGCGAACAGTTTTGACTGGGCTGAGCGGGAACTGTACTTCCTCAATGGTAGGGAGGCGAGCAGGCCAGAGGTGGATGAACGCAGTGTCCTTGTTTGGGTGTAGGGCCTGATCAGAGCCTGGAGGTACTGCGGTGCCGTTCCCCTCACAGCTCCGTAGGCAAGCACCATGGTCTTGTAGCGGATGCGAGCTTCAACTGGAAGCCAGTGGAGAGAGCGGAGGAGCGGGGTGACGTGAGAGAACTTGGGAAGGTTGAACACCAGACGGGCTGCGGCGTTCTGGATGAGTTGTAGGGGTTTAATGGCACAGGCAGGGAGCCCAGCCAACAGCGAGTTGCAGTAATCCAGACGGGAGATGACAAGTGCCTGGATTAGGACCTGCACCGCTTCCTGTGTGAGGCAGGGTCGTACTCTGCGGATGTTGTAGAGCATGAACCTACAGGAACGGGCCACCGCCATGATGTTGGTTGAGAACGACAGGGTGTTGTCCAGGATCACGCCAAGGTTCTTAGCGCTCTGGGAGGAGGACACAATGGAGTTGTCAACCGTGATGGCGAGATCATGGAACGGGCAGTCCTTCCCCGGGAGGAAGAGCAGCTCCGTCTTGCCGAGGTTCAGCTTGAGGTGGTGATCCGTCATCCACACTGATATGTCTGCCAGACATGCAGAGATGCGATTCGCCACCTGGTCATCAGAAGGGGAAAGGAGAAGATTAATTGTGTGTCGTCTGCATAGCAATGATAGGAGAGACCATGTGAGGTTATGACAGAGCCAAGTGACTTGGTGTATAGCGAGAATAGGAGAGGGCCTAGAACAGAGCCCTGGGGGACACCAGTGGTGAGAGCGCGTGGCGAGGAGACAGATTCTCGCCACGCCACCTGGTAGGAGCGACCTGTCAGGTAGGACGCAATCCAAGCGTGGGCCGCGCCGGAGATGCCCAACTCGGAGAGGGTGGAGAGGAGGATCTGATGGTTCACAGTATCGAAGGCAGCCGATAGGTCTAGAAGGATGAGAGCAGAGGAGAGAGAGTTAGCTTTAGCAGTGCGGAGCGCCTCCGTGATGCAGAGAAGAGCAGTCTCAGTTGAGTGACTAGTCTTGAAACCTGACTGATTTGGATCAAGAAGGTCATTCTGAGAGAGATAGCGGGAGAGCTGGCCAAGGACGGCACGTTCAAGAGTTTTGGAGAGAAAAGAAAGAAGGGATACTGGTCTGTAGTTGATGACATCGGAGGGATCGAGTGTAGGTTTTTTCAGAAGGGGTGCAACTCTCGCTCTCTTGAAGACGGAAGGGACGTAGCCAGCGGTCAGGGATGAGTTGATGAGCGAGGTGAGGTAAGGGAGAAGGTCCCCGGAAATGGTCTGGAGGAGAGAGGAGGGGATAGGGTCGAGCGGGCAGGTTGTTGGGCGGCCGGCCGTCACAAGAAGCGAGATTTCATCTGGAGAGAGAGGGGAGAAAGAGGTCAGAGCACAGGGTAGGGCAGTGTGAGCAGAACCAGCGGTGTCGTTTGACTTAGCAAACGAGGATCGGATGTCGTCGACCTTCTTTTCAAAATGGTTGACGAAGTCATCTGCAGAGAGGGAGGAGGGGGGGAGGGGGAGGAGGATTCAGGAGGGAGGAGAAGGTGGCAAAGAGCTTCCTAGGGTTAGAGGCAGATGCTTGGAATTTAGAGTGGTAGAAAGTGGCTTTAGCAGCAGAGACAGAGGAGGAAAATGTAGAGAGGAGGGAGTGAAAGGATGCCAGGTCCGCAGGAGGCGAGTTTTCCTCCATTTCCGCTCGGCTGCCCGGAGCTCTGTTCTGTGAGCTCGCAATGAGTCATCGAGCCACGGAGCGGGAGGGGAGGACCGAGCCGGCCTGGAGGATAGGGGACATAGAGAGTCAAAGGATGCAGAAAGGGAAGAGAGGAGGGTTGAGGAGGCAGAGTCAGGAGAAAGGTTGGAGAAGGTATGAGCAGAGGGAAGAGATGATAGGATGGAAGAGGAAAGAGTAGCGGGGGAGAGAGAGCGAAGGTTGGGACGGCGCGATACCATCCGAGTAGGGGCAGTGTGGGAAGTGTTGGATGAGAGCGAGAGGGAAAAGGATACAAGGTAGTGGTCGGAGACTTGGAGGGGAGTTGCAGTGAGGTTAGTGGAAGAACAGCATCTAGTAAAGATGAGGTCGAGCGTATTGCCTGCCTTGTGAGTAGGGGGAAGGTGAGAGGGTGAGGTCAAAGAGGAGAGGAGTGGAAAGAAGGAGGCAGAGAGGAATGAGTCAAAGGTAGACGTGGGGAGGTTAAAGTCGCCCAGGACTGTGAGAGGTGAGCCGTCCTCAGGAAAGGAGCTTATCAAGGCATCAAGCTCATTGATGAACTCTCCGAGGGAACCTGGAGGGCGATAAATGATAAGAATGTTAAGCTTGAAAGGGCTGGTAACTGTGACAGCATGGAATTCAAAGGAGGCGATAGATAGATGGGTAAGGGGAGAGAGAGAGAATGACCACTTGGGAGAGATGAGGATCCCGGTGCCACCACCCCGCTGACCAGAAGCTCTCGGGGTGTGCGAGAACACGTGGGCGGACGAAGAGAGAGCAGTAGGAGTAGCAGTGTTATCTGTGGTGATCCATGTTTCCGTCAGTGCCAGGAAGTCGAGGGACTGGAGGGAGGCATAGGCTGAGATGAACTCTGCCTTGTTGGCCGCAGATCGGCAGTTCCAGAGGCTACCGGAGACCAGGAACTCCACGTGGGTCGTGCGCGCTGGGACCACCAGATTAGGGTGGCCGCGGCCACGCGGTGTGGAGCGTTTGTATGGTCTGTGCAGAGAGGAGAGAACAGGGATAGATAGACACATAGTTAACAGGGTACAGAAGAGGCTACGCTAATGCAAAGGAGATTGGAATGACAAGTGGACTCCACGTCTCGAATGTTCAGAAAGTTAAGCTTACGTAGCAAGAATCTTATTGACTAAAATGATTGAAATGATACAGTACTGCTGGAGTAGGCTAGCTGGTAGTGGCTGCGATGTTGACACTACACTAATCAAGTCGTTCCGTCGAGTGTAATAGTTTCTACAGTGCTGCTATTCGGGGCTAGCTGGCTAGCTAGCAAGGTTGATTGCGTTCCGTTACTTTAAAAGAACGACAATAGCTGGCTGGCTAACCTAGAAAATCGCTCTAGGCTACACAATTGTCTTAGATACAAAGACGGCTATGTAGCTAGCTAGCTACGATCAAACAAAACAAACCGTTGTACTGTAATAGTTACTACAGTGCTGCTATTCGGGGGCTAGCTGGCTAGCTACGTTAGAAGAACGACAATAGCTGGCCAGCTAACCTAGAAAATCGCTCTAGGCTACACAATTGTCTTAGATACAAAGACGGCTATGTAGCTGGCTAGCTACGATCAAACAAACGTTAAGGACGACAAATAGCTGGCTAGCTAACCTCGGTAAATTAAGATAATCACTCTAAGTCTACACACTCTAAACTGCACAATTATCTTGGATACGAAGACAACTATGTAGCTAGCTGACACTACGCTGACACTACGCTAATCGAGTCGTTCAGTAGAGTGTAATAGTTTCTACAGTGCTAGTGGACAGTGGATGTTAGCTAGCTGCTTAGCTAGCTGCTGGGCAGATACGTTAGGACGACGAAATACGATAATTATGCAATTGTCGTTGATACAAAGACGGCTATGTAGCTGGCTAAGAAGAAATTGCTAAGATTAGACAAATCAAACCGTTGTACTATAACGAAATGTAATGAAAAGTTATACTACCTGCGGACCGAAGTGTAGATGCGACCGCTCGCTCCAACCACTACACACACATACAGTCCCCAATAGGTGACGAGATCTACACAGCACACACTACACACACATACAGTCCAATAGGTGACGAGATCTACACAGCACACACTACACACACATACAGTCCAATAGGTGACGAGATCTACACAGCACACACTACTCACACATACAGTCCAATAGGTGACGAGATCTACACAGCACACACTACACACACATACAGTCCAATAGGTGATGAGATCTACACAGCACACACTACACACACATACAGTCCAATAGGTGACGAGATCTACACAGCACACACTACACACACATACAGACCAATAGGTGACGAGATCTACACAGCACACACTACACACACATACAGTCCAATAGGTGACGAGATCTACACAGCACACACTACACACACATACAGTCCAATAGGTGACGAGATCTACACAGCACACACTACACACACATACAGTCCAATAGGTGACGAGATCTACACAGCACACACATACAGTCCAATAGGTGACGAGATCTACACAGCACACACTACACACACATACAGTCCAATAGGTGACGAGATCTACACAGCGCACACTACACACACATACAGTCCAATAGGTGACGAGATCTACACAGCGCACACTACACACACATACAGTCCAATAGGTGACGAGATCTACACAGCTCACACTACACACACATACAGTCCAATAGGTGACGAGATCTACACAGCACACACTACACACACATACAGTCCAATAGGTGACGAGATCTACACAGCACACACTACACACACATACAGTCCAATAGGTGACGAGATCTACACAGCACACACTACACACACATACAGTCCAATAGGTGACGAGATCTACACAGCACACACTACACACACATACAGTCCAATAGGTGACGAGATCTACACAGCACACACTACACACACATACAGTCCAATAGGTGACGAGATCTACACAGCACACACATACAGTCCAATAGGTGACGAGATCTACACAGCACACACTACACACACATACAGTCCAATAGGTGACGAGATCTACACAGCGCACACTACACACACATACAGTCCAATAGGTGACGAGATCTACACAGCACACACTACACACACATACAGTCCAATAGGTGACGAGATCTACACAGCACACACTACACACACATACAGTCCAATAGGTGACGAGATCTACACAGCACACACTACACACACATACAGTCCAATAGGTGACGAGATCTACACAGCACACACTACACACACATACAGTCCAATAGGTGACGAGATCTACACAGCACACACTACACACACATACAGTCCAATAGGTGACGAGATCTACACAGCACACACTACACACACATACAGTCCAATAGGTGACGAGATCTACACAGCACACACTGCACACACATACAGTCCAATAGGTGACGAGATCTACACAGCACACACATACAGTCCAATAGGTGACGGGATCTACACAGCACACACTACACACACATACAGTCCAATAGGTGACGAGATCTACACAGCGCACACTACACACACATACAGTCCAATAGGTGACGAGATCTACACAGCACACACTACACACACATACAGTCCAATAGGTGACGAGATCTACACAGCACACACTACACACACATACAGTCCAATAGGTGACGAGATCTACACAGCACACACTACACACATACAGTCCAATAGGTGACGAGATCTACACAGCACACACTACACACACATACAGTCCAATAGGTGACGAGATCTACACAGCACACACTGCACACACATACAGTCCAATTGGTGACGAGATCTACACAGCACACACATACAGTCCAATAGGTGACGAGATCTACACAGCACACACTACACACACATACAGTCCAATAGGTGACGAGATCTACACAGCGCACACTACACACACATACAGTCCAATAGGTGACGAGATCTACACAGCACACACTACACACACATACAGTCCAATAGGTGACGAGATCTACACAGCACACACTACACACACATACAGTCCAATAGGTGACGAGATCTACACAGCACACACTACACACACATACAGTCCAATAGGTGACGAGATCTACACAGCACACACTACACACACATACAGTCCAATAGGTGACGAGATCTACACAGCACACACTACACACACATACAGTCCAATAGGTGACGAGATCTACACAGCACACACTACACACACATACAGTCCAATAGGTGACGAGATCTACACAGCACACACTACACACACATACAGTCCAATAGGTGATGAGATCTACACAGCACACACTACACACACATACAGTCCAATAGGTGACGAGATCTACACAGCACACACTACACACACATACAGTCCAATAGGTGACGAGATCTACACAGCACACACTACACACACATACAGTCCAATAGGTGACGAGAAATACACAGCACACACTGCACACACATACAGTCCAATAGGTGACGAGATCTACACAGCACACACTGCACACACATACAGTCCAATTGGTGACGAGATCTACACAGCACACACATACAGTCCAATAGGTGACGAGATCTACACAGCACACACTACACACACATACAGTCCAATAGGTGACGAGATCTACACAGCGCACACTACACACACATACAGTCCAATAGGTGACGAGATCTACACAGCACACACTACACACACATACAGTCCAATAGGTGACGAGATCTACACAGCACACACTACACACACATACAGTCCAATAGGTGACGAGATCTACACAGCACACACTACACACCCATACAGTCCAATAGGTGACGAGATCTACACAGCACACACTACACACACATACAGTCCAATAGGTGACGAGATCTACACAGCACACACTACACACACATACAGTCCAATGGGTGACGAGATCTACACAGCACACACTACACACACATACAGTCCAATAGGTGACGAGATCTACACAGCACACACTACACACACATACAGTCCAATAGGTGACGAGATCTACACAGCACACACTACACACACATACAGTCCAATAGGTGACGAGATCTACACAGCACACACTGCACACACATACAGTCCAATTGGTGACGAGATCTACACAGCACACACATACAGTCCAATAGGTGACGAGATCTACACAGCACACACTACACACACATACAGTCCAATAGGTGACGAGATCTACACAGCGCACACTACACACACATACAGTCCAATAGGTGACGAGATCTACACAGCACACACTACACACACATACAGTCCAATAGGTGACGAGATCTACACAGCACACACTACACACACATACAGTCCAATAGGTGACGAGATCTACACAGCACACACTACACACACATACAGTCCAATAGGTGACGAGATCTACACAGCACACACTACACACACATACAGTCCAATAGGTGACGAGATCTACACAGCACACACTACACACACATACAGTCCAATAGGTGACGAGATCTACACAGCACACACTACACACACATACAGTCCAATAGGTGACGAGATCTACACAGCACACACTACACACACATACAGTCCAATAGGTGATGAGATCTACACAGCACACACTACACACACATACAGTCCAATAGGTGACGAGATCTACACAGCACACACTACACACACATACAGTCCAATAGGTGACGAGATCTACACAGCACACACTACACACACATACAGTCCAATAGGTGACGAGAAATACACAGCACACACTGCACACACATACAGTCCAATAGGTGACGAGATCTACACAGCACACACTGCACACACATACAGTCCAATTGGTGACGAGATCTACACAGCACACACATACAGTCCAATAGGTGACGAGATCTACACAGCACACACTACACACACATACAGTCCAATAGGTGACGAGATCTACACAGCGCACACTACACACACATACAGTCCAATAGGTGACGAGATCTACACAGCACACACTACACACACATACAGTCCAATAGGTGACGAGATCTACACAGCACACACTACACACACATACAGTCCAATAGGTGACGAGATCTACACAGCACACACTACACACCCATACAGTCCAATAGGTGACGAGATCTACACAGCACACACTACACACACATACAGTCCAATAGGTGACGAGATCTACACAGCACACACTACACACACATACAGTCCAATGGGTGACGAGATCTACACAGCACACACTACACACACATACAGTCCAATAGGTGACGAGATCTACACAGCACACACTGCACACACATACAGTCCAATAGGTGACGAGATCTACACAGCACACACATACAGTCCAATAGGTGACGAGATCTACACAGCATACACTACACACACATACAGTTCAATAGGTGACGAGATCTACACAGCGCACACTACACACACATACAGTCCAATAGGTGACGAGATCTACACAGCACACACTACACACACATACAGTCCAATAGGTGACGAGATCTACACAGCACACACTACACACACATACAGTCCAATAGGTGACGAGATCTACACAGCACACACTACACACACATACAGTCCAATAGGTGACGAGATCTACACAGCACACACTACACACACATACAGTCCAATAGGTGACGAGATCTACACAGCACACACTACACACACATACAGTCCAATAGGTGACGAGATCTACACAGCACACACTGCACACACATACAGTCCAATAGGTGACGAGATCTACACAGCACACACTGCACACACATACAGTCAAATAGGTGACGAGATCTACACAGCACACACTGCACACACATACAGTCCAATAGGTGACGAGATCTACACAGCACACACTACACACACATACAGTTCAATAGGTGACGAGATCTACACAGCGCACACTACACACACATACAGTCCAATAGGTGACGAGATCTAAACAGCGCACACTACACACACATACAGTCCAATAGGTGACGAGATCTACACAACATTAGACTGGCACATGTTTATTTATTGAACCTTTACTTAACTAGACAAGTCAATTAAGAACTAATTCTTATTTACAATGACAGTCTACCCCGACCAAACCCGGGCGACACTTGGCCAACTGTACGCCTCCCTATGTGACTCCCAATCACGGCCGGATGTGACACAGCCTGGATACGAACCAGGGACTGTAGTGATGCCTCTTGCACTGAGATGCAGTGTCTTGGACCGCTGCGTCACTCAAGAGCCCACATCAGTCAAGTCAGCTTCATAATATGTTCCCTTCAATATATTCTAAATGATTTCAACATGTTTCCAAGCCAAAGAAAACAGCCAGAAACCAATTAGGATGGCTGCCATTCAAGGTGGCATAGCCTGGCAAATGATCCCAACCACAGTTAAGCATGGTTCAAGGGTTTTCAATAAACTCATTCCCTCTCGTCTGGTTTAATTTAAAATGTTTAACATTCAACAACGCAAAATGGGATGCTTTGGCGACTGCATTTTGATTAGCTGTTACTTAGCTCTACACCAGAACTGTCCAGTTGTTCACTAAATCAACTAACTCCTTATTACGGTCATTACAGCAGAGGCTGAAAGACTCAATCTGTCACCTCTCAGGAATAGGATTGCAACATTTCCCAAAATTCCCTGGTTTTCAAGAAATCCCGGTTGGAAGATTCCCGGAATCAATAGAGGGAATAAGCAGGAAGTCTAATATTTTGGGGAAAGTTACTGTAATTTTGGAACCCTACAGCAGAGGCTGAAAGACAAAATCAGTAACATCTCAGGAAAGTCACCTCTCATCCAGGAAGGAGGACCATTTTGTCCTCCTACAAAAGGGTAATTGGTGCATTCATTTTGGGACATTTAATGAATGATATCTACCCATTATATTTTTGTATAAACTGCAGATTTCCCCTTTAAGGAGTGACTTTGAAATCGATTTTAAACTGCAGCCACAAATGGCTTCAAAGGAATTATAGTACATTAATAGCTCAAATCCTAATGTATTCTTAATCCAGACGTAATAATGGTAGAAACAGATGGATTGACCAGATTGTGTGAGAACAGCCAAAGCCTGATCTTGCATAGTTCCACTGGACATTGAGAACAAGAGTGCTACCCATTACCTGACCACAACCACCAGGAAAATGAAGTGTGTCCGTACGTGGTCAAGTAGGGGGAGCTTTTCCCCTGTGGCAAAACCTTACCCATGTTCAATACAATCAGTCCATTGATGTTTCCTTGTCTTCTTGGGTCTATTGAATACTAAGACCGTGAGGTCTGGATAAATCCAGACACACAAATGTATGTGTGTTACAAACGAAGCCTGGAGGGCAGACACGGTGCAGTCCTGTCTTCCACCCAGCAGAGCAGTCGGCCCAGGGACACCAGTTCCCCCTGTCTGTTAACCCTCCTCTGACCACAACACTACCGGACAGAATCTACGGTCCAAGTCCACCCATTTTGTGTTAAAGCCATATTGTGTAATAACCAATGGCAATAACCCATAAACCAAATATCTATGTTAACCTCTGTTTAACTTGTTAAGAGAAGGAGCAGCCTGACCTTTCATCTTAGCAGTTTAAGTAGTATGACATGATGCATGGAGGAGAGCCTCCTGTCTGGCCCACTAATGACTGCCTCAGCAGAGGAGAAATCAGACCCGGCAGCGGCTCACAGAGGAACTCAACTGTCAGACACCATCACTTCTCCCATTTAGCACTGGGTTGTAATTCATCCTTCCCAACAACCCGACGACTCAGTTTGGATTTGTTTAGTCTGCCTGTTCAGGTCCTGTCTGAACAATACAAGTGGGATATGTTCATTTAGTTAAGTTTGTGTTTGTTGAGGTCTCTCTCTCTCTCTCTACTTGTGTGTGTGTGTGTGTGTGTGTGCGTGTGCGTGTGCGTGTGTGTGTGTGTGTGTGTGTGTGTGTGTGTGTGTGTGATTTTACATTGATTGTCATGTAAAATCAGTTTCATAAGAGAGATAAAGAGATGTCGTACTGTTTAGGACTTAGGAGAAATCCATTCCGCTCACTCATTCCCCAAGATGCTGTCCTCTAGATGAGGGGATGGGATATTTCTGTCTAAACATTTGTCTAAGGATTCTTCTTCCTCTCCATAAACCCCAGAGCAGCTCACCATTTGGGACTTCTCTGTCCAGGCACCACCCTGTTCCTGGCAGGTTCCAGGTTCTAAGACAGCAGATAGAAGAGCTAGCTTCCTGTGCAGACTGCTTTTTACAGAAACAGAGTTTAATGAGCATCAGAGCCAGTACATGGAGGTCTGGAAAGGAACACTGAGAATGTAATAGTGGAGGATCTCCGTGGTTGGTATCCACCACAAAATGAAGCCATATTGGAGTGTCACTTCAGATTCCAACTTGTGGTGTGTTTACTATATAAGTAAACAGTGACTACTCTTACAGCTGGAATCCTTATTGGTGAAACAACCAGGTCCGTTTGGGATATTACAACAACATAGAGGTTACTGGAAACAACCAGGTCCGTTTGGGATATTACAACAACATAGAGGTTACTGGAAACAACTAGGTCCGTTTGGGATATTACAACAACATAGAGGTTACTGGAAACAACTAGGTCCGTTTGGGATATTACAACAACATAGAAGTTACTGGAAACAACCAGGTCCGTTTGGGATATTACAACAACATAGAAGTTACTGGAAACAACCAGGTCCGTTTGGGATATTACAACAACATAGAGGTTACTGGAAACAACCAGGTCCGTTTGGGATATTACAACAACATAGAGGTTACTGGAAACAACCAGGTCCGTTTGGGATATTACAACAACATAGAAGTTACTGGAAACAACTAGGTCCGTTTGGGATATTACAACAACATAGAAGTTACTGGAAACAACCAGGTCCGTTTGGGATATTACAACAACATAGAGGTTACTGGAAACAACCAGGTCCGTTTGGGATATTACAACAACATAGAAGTTACTGGAAACAACCAGGTCCGTTTGGGATATTACAACAACATAGAAGTTACTGGAAACAACTAGGTCCGTTTGGGATATTACAACAACATAGAAGTTACTGGAAACAACCAGGTCCGTTTGGGATATTACAACAACATAGAGGTTACTGGAAACAACCAGGTCCGTTTGGGATATTACAACAACATAGAAGTTACTGGAAACAACCAGGTCCGTTTGGGATATTACAACAACATAGAAGTTACTGGAAACAACCAGGTCCGTTTGGGATATTACAACAACATAGAGGTTACTGGAAACAACCAGGTCCGTTTGGGATATTACAACAACATAGAGGTTACTGGAAACAACCAGGTCCGTTTGGGATATTACAACAACATAGAAGTTACTGGAAACAACCAGGTCCGTTTGGGATATTACAACAACATAGAGGTTACTGGAAACAACCAGGTCCGTTTGGGATATTACAACAACATAGAGGTTACTGGAAACAACTAGGTCCGTTTGGGATATTACAACAACATAGAAGTTACTGGAAACAACCAGGTCCGTTTGGGATATTACAACAACATAGGAGTTACTGGAAACAACCAGGTCCGTTTGGGATATTACAACAACATAGAGGTTACTGGAAACAACTAGGTCCGTTTGGGATATTACAACAACATAGAAGTTACTGGAAACAACCAGGTCCGTTTGGGATATTACAACAACATAGAAGTTACTGGAAACAACCAGGTCCGTTTGGGATATTACAACAACATAGAAGTTACTGGAAACAACCAGGTCCATGTGGGATATTACAACAACATAGAGGTTACTGGAAACAACCAGGTCCGTTTGGGATATTACAACAACATAGAGGTTACTGGAAACAACCAGGTCCGTTTGGGATATTACAACAACATAGAGGTTACTGGAAACAACCAGGTCTGTGTGGGATATTACAACAACATAGAAGTTACTGGAAACAACTAGGTCCGTTTGGGATATTACAACAACATAGAAGTTACTGGAAACAACCAGGTCCGTTTGGGATATTACAACAACATAGAGGTTACTGGAAACAACCAGGTTCGTTTGGGATATTACAACAACATAGAAGTTACTGGAAACAACCAGGTCCGTGTGGGATATTACAACAACATAGAAGTTACTGGAAACAACCAGGTCCGTGTGGGATATTACAACAACATAGAAGTTACTGGAAACAACCAGGTCCGTTTGGGATATTACAACAACATAGAAGTTACTGGAAACAACCAGGTCCGTTTGGGATATTACAACAACATAGAAGTTACTGGAAACAACCAGGTCCGTGTGGGATATTACAACAACATAGAAGTTACTGGAAACAACCAACACAGTTTTTCCCCCTCAGACATTGCAGGTGCGATAGAAAAGCACAATATGTACTGCAGTTGTTTTTATTATGATGATCCTCAGCTGGGAAACAAAAACAATAACAACGGTGTTTGGGCGGCCAGTGGCGATGTTTCCACCTACTGGGGATTCCAGCTGTAAGGTCCAGTGAATTTACCTTCTACCAATCGTGACACAAGACTATGGTAGTCTGCTAAGCTAAAGCCTAGACATCAGCTCAGGGAGCTACCACAAGTCCTCAAGTCTCAGACAAGGTAACTCATCACACGAGGGTCACAAGCTCATCATGTATGTATATTTTGTAATCAGCTGCTCCTCATTCTGTGCCACTGGTTTTGCTCAGCACAGCAGTTGATGTTGAAGCTGTGCCTCAGGCCATGTACATGTGTTACTGCCTGTGTGCAAACAGCAAGGCTGATGTGTCAGGGCAGTCACCCCATGTCAACTCCAACACATGGGAGACATCACTATAAAACACTGTTGGATGAGAGAAGCGTTTATGTCTGGAAAATTGCTGCCGCAGCAAGAAGGTAACAGTGACATGTTCTGTCAACATATTTTTCTTCCGTTGTTGAATCACTGACATATTATATTTTATACAAAGTTACCAAATGTTGTTTGTATGGGCCAAGTTGACAGTTGAATGATTGGGTGAAGTTGAAATGTAGAAAATGTTTTGTGTAGAATGGTCATGTAGTCCAAGCAGTTGTGTAACACTGTAAGACATTCTGTCTTCAAACAATGTATTGTCTTTCCTTACAATTGTGAATGTGCATGTATACACAGCCTTTTATTGAATTACCTCGAATTAGTACAACAAACAATGCTTTTTGAGAAACCTTTATTTCATCAGATTGATCAGATCAGATTGGAGCCAAACATCTTATTTCCATTCACCCACAATTCAAATTGCCTACCGGCAGTAAGATCAAGATCAAGTGAAAAATTGGTGGTAAATATCCACAGATGTACTGACGTCTCTGTCATGAATATAAGTGTGAGAGGGACTCTGCGGTCTGGTAGAGTCGGTGGAGCTTGAGGGAGACGACACACGAGTGAGAGGCAGGGAGATTTACAGGCCCTGCAGGGTAGAGCTGAGCCAACTCTACCTGGAGGAAGCCTCTGGCAATGACAGGCTCCTGGCTGGAGCTCCTGGCTGGGGCTCCTGGCTGGGGCTCCTGGAGGCTATCCAATCACTAGAACACAGAGCAGACAACATGGAGAACACTCAGTATGATTTAAACATTTTGCCTGTGAGTGGTAAGATAAGTCTGAAAACAGTGGTGTGTTGTTGAATGTGTAATATGGATGTAGGTTGACCTCCGGTAGGTAACACCTCTGGTCTGTTTCTACTTAGGTCTTAGAAGCAGTGGTCTTATTTGAAACAGAAATTGTTATACAAAGTATTCACTGGGGTAATGTTTCGAATTCACCACATCAATTTAAATATTTTTGCAAAACAGGAAATATTTTCAGACCTGCTAGAGAACATTTGTGGGTTTCGCAATACGAAAAGTGATATTTTCCTCACCAAAGTGTTTCCAGCACATATTTAGGTGGATATAAATAATCTGCTGTTTCTCTGTATCTTTCCTTACCAGAACACATAACCCTACTTACCCTCTGAACAGAAGTGCTCAGGGACCTCAGGGTTTTTACTGGGATTGTTTTATTGTTCATGGTGTGTTTCCTCAAACCTACCGACTGGGTTCGTCTCAGTGCTGATGTCATCTCTGGTTTCTGTTAGGATAGAAAGCAATCATTCAGATATTTTTCAATAATATAGGTTCAGTAGTTAAAGAATTCTGCTGTGGATCTTCATTTTTGTAAACCCGTAGTTTGGAATCATGGTAGAATAGAAGCCAGATGAACCTCTACTCTACTCCATTGGGTCTACCATTGACATGCTCCATACTGTCCAAGTCCTGCTGTTCTCTGGCTGTGTCCAACACTCCATTCACTACACCCCTACAACTATCCCTACGTAGGGCCTGCTCCGGGGCTGTGCCTGTGACCTCTTGGCTTTGGATATCTCTATCTCTACTGTTTAGACTTGTATTCTCATCATTTTCACCTCCATTGACTGTAGTCCCCTGCTCTCCGGGCACACAGACAGTAACCTGACACCCCACCATCACATCCTCTTCACTGTTGAGATCAATGAGCACTCTGCTGGTTCTCTCTCTCCCCACTGTGGGGTCCCTCTGAGCCGCTCTATCCAGCACCTCGCTCCCATTGGTTGGATCCTGCCTGGTGGTTGTCTGCCTGGTGGTTGTCTGCATGCTGTCAACATGGTCTGGGTTTATGGTTCTCCTTCCTGGAGGTTGTTTGTATTTTCTCACATCACTTGGAGGAGAACTGTCAGTCTCGTCGCTGCTACTGTCGTCTGTCACTGTATTGGGGATGAAGAGTCGGTTAGAACTGTCAACTGATTCCATTTTAAATTTACTCTTTGTACAAAAATCTATGGATATGAATAAGTGCTATTGGTTTAATATGTTTTTATTCTAAGTATGTCAATTCTATGTTTGTTTAAATACACTGTTCATCGAGTAGATTATGACATATCTTGAATCTCAGTAGAGGGTTTGGCGGCTGCTACAACCACGACCACATGATTTTTTCCGTCTCTGTTGCTGTCCTACAACAAGACAAGCTCTGTTGATGTCATGTTCAGTCTCTTACATAGTGTTAGTTACATGTCCATGGGATGTAATTATAAGAGGCTGGAATTCTGACCAGCAGAATTAGAATCCTGTGGTACCTTCTGCATTTCTGTTTGAGGTGAAAAACAGTGACTCTACATCAATTATCTAGCTACCATTTCTTTACATTGATGTAAAACATGACGTACCAGTTTGTGTAATCTTTGTATTAGATCCCAGAGAGTCATCATAATCCTCTGAAGAAAGAAAGAGAG
Source organism: Oncorhynchus masou masou (assembly GCF_036934945.1). Taxonomy (NCBI): domain Eukaryota; kingdom Metazoa; phylum Chordata; class Actinopteri; order Salmoniformes; family Salmonidae; genus Oncorhynchus; species Oncorhynchus masou. The sequence continues at coordinate 54,999 of NW_027008856.1, forward strand.
AGAGAAAGAGAGAAAGAACGAAAGAAAGAGAGAAAGAAAGAAAGAAAGAAAGAAAGAAAGAAAGAAAGAGAGAAAGAGAGAGAGACAGAATCAGAATTGGTGTGGCCGTAACAGTTTATGAAATCAATATTACCAGATTCATTTTCCCCTACGGATATTTCAGTGGCAGATTATTTTGATATTTAATATACCTCTGCTTTCTGCTGAGTTACTTTCAGATCGTTCTGCATCTGTGGGACATTGAATAAAACAACTCTGAAAATGATATTGAAACTTCCTATATAGCATTATTTTCAAAACATATTCCACACACCTGTAAGATCATCGGAGTTGCATTTCTCTTTGAATCTGTCATCTGAGCCTACAACATCTGATACATGATCAGATAATGATCAATAACACAAAAAACACATGATCAACCACATATCAATAACACTAACTACTGACTATTGATAACTTCCCAGCTCAACCTTCCCCACTAACCTGTTAAACAAGCAGAGTTTGCAGTCTGCGTAACATTTGACATTTCTGGAAGACTAATGATTGCGGAGTAATGACACACGTAATGTAACATTGATTTCATTATATTTCACAACAAAGTTTCACCGTTTGATTATAAACTAAACGTAATAAAAAAAACTACCTGCAGAGTTCTCTGTTGGTCTTAAAGGACTTGGTCTTGCTGTTGAACACGGTAATAAATTAGGTCAACATGGCAATAACAGATGCTAGTTAGAAACATTTCCCTCAAACATCAAAATCTACTTTCACTAACCTGGGGTTGGAGCTGGTTTACCAGAGGGGTTTTGGGGACCTGGGGTTGGAGCTGGTTTACCAGAGGGGTTTTGGGGACCTAGGGTTGGAGCTGGTTTACCAGAGGGGTTTTGGGGACCTGGGGTTGGAGCTGGTTTACCAGAGGGGTTTTGGGGACCTGGGGAGAGTAGAAAAGAAAGACGGCAGATTGAGTTAACGATTTTAAAAGTAACAAAATGAGGATAGATAAATAAATAGATAAGTGTGATGAACAGACCTTTGATTTTTCCTGAGGTGCTTTGAGTAGCGGGAGCAACATCAAGTGCACCTGTAACAACATCCGAGAATGAGCTACCTAACCAACAGCTTATTAGAATCTCACCACCTCTGATCATGTTTTGAAAATGTGATTTCTCCATCAAGACTAACAACTGTTTGGGTCTCATCAACACAAGACAATAAACAGGTGCATTAGCATGTAGCCAACCATCTCACCATTCAAAAAGCTTAACACATCGTCACTTCTGTCTGAAAAGGAAGCAGGACTATTATTAACTGATTGAATCTCCAGAACCTCAGTAATATCATGTCATATTACTGGATCAGACCTTTTCACCACAGCAATAAAAGCAAGTTGTTTTTGGCCAGTGTATGACATGCTGAACAATTCACTGGAAAAGCTCAATGGAGCAAATCGATATAGGCTGATATATGATCCTTGTTTAGGGTAAATGAAGCTTACCTTTCATTGGTACCATGAACACAACAGCCACTAGCATCAGAACTGACAGAGAACACAAGGAGCTACGAGAAAAATAAAGAGCATTGGCCTTTTCAGTTGAACAGTTGACTAGGTATCCCCCCATTCCCTTGCCTTTTATAAAGAAGATAGTTGTCCAGTTGACTAGGTATCCCCCCATTCCCTTCCCTTTTATAAAGATAGTTGTCCAATTGACTAGGTATCCCCCCCATTCCCTTCCCTTTTATAAAGAAGATAGTTGTCCAGTTGACTAGGTATCCCCCCATTCACTTCACTTTTATAAAGAAGATAGTTGTCCAGTTGACTAGGTATCCCCCCATTCCCTTCCCTTTTATAAAGAAGATAGTTGTCCAGTTGACTAGGTATCCCCCCATTCCCTTCCCTTTTATAAAGAAGATAGTTGTCCAGTTGACTAGGTATCCCCCCATTCCCTTCCCTTTTATAAAGAAGATAGTTGTCCAGTTGACTAGGTATCCCCCATTCCCTTCCCTTTTATAAAGAAGATAGTTGTCCAGTTGACTAGGTATCCCCCCCATTCCCTTCCCTTTTATAAAGAAGATAGTTGTCCAGTTGACTAGGTATCCCCCATTCCCTTCCCTTTTATAAAGAAGATAGTTGTCCAGTTGAATAGGTATCCCCCATTCCCTTCCCTTTTATAAAGAAGATAGTTGTCCAGTTGACTAGGTATCCCCCATTCCCTTCCCTTTTATAAAGAAGATAGTTGTCCAGTTGACTAGGTATCCCCCCATTCCCTTCCCTTTTATAAAGAAGATAGTTGTCCAGTTGACTAGGTATCCCCCCATTCCCTTCCCTTTTATAAAGAAGATAGTTGTCCAGTTGACTAGGTATCCCCCATTCCCTTCCCTTTTATAAAGAAGATAGTTGTCCAGTTGACTAGGTATCCCCCCATTCCCTTCCCTTTTATAAAGAAGATAGTTGTCCAGTTGACTAGGTATCCCCCCATTCCCTTCCCTTTTATAAAGAAGATAGTTGTCCAGTTGACTAGGTATACCACCATTCCCTTCCCTTTTATAAAGAGGATAGTTGAACAGTGTTAAATCTAATGCTTTGTAAGACTAAGTCAAGACAAGGCACAACATTTCAATTAAATGTTACATGACCTAAATGTTACATTGTTATAAAGAATATATCAATCAAAGAGGCCATGATGCAATAAAAAAGTGACTTACAGCTCCATGGTGGGTGGAAGTCATCACACGAGTCCTCTATCTCTTTGTTAAAAGACCCATCAGAGGTTTTATACCTGTCCTTATAGCTGATTGGCTGGAACCACAGAGACAATAGACACAGACCCACTTCTATGAGATAGAATGGGGGCTGTGTCAGGTGTCTCTGCAGGAAACAGTGCATGACCGTGGGAATGTTTTAAGATTGAATGAATCCGATGAGCATTTAAACAAAAAGGTTTACAGTTTACAAATGACTAATTATAATATCAGTCGACAAACAACTGACCGACTTAGAAGACAAATACTCCCAAGATGTGACTGTTCATTCAAGCGGTGTACAAAACAAAGACCTTCTCTTTCTAGACTATGTTGATTATAGGTGACTGGTTCCTGTGGTCAGTGATGCAAGCAATACATGCCTCTGGCATTTCCTTCTCATTGTTACAGCAATTTAGAAGAGGGTAGGCCTACACAATGAGTGGATTAATTGATACCTCACTCTGAAAGTGTAGCATAAGCATATAAATTCTTCTTTGGTCGTTCAGAACAGCACTGTTTAATTGAACATTGCAAAACCCTCTGATATTGCCGACTACTTTAATGACTTTTTCCTTGGCAAGATTAGCAAACATAGGCATGACATGCCAATAACAAACTCTAAATCTTAATTTTCATGCATAACTGAATCTGAATTATGTAAAGTGAGTGTGGAAGAGGTGAAAATATATTGCTGTCTATCAATAATGACAAACCGTCTGGTACTGGCAACTTGTATGGTAGCAGACTATTGCCACTCCTATCTATCTCAGCCTACAGGACAGTGTGTGTCTCAGGGCTGGAGGGAAGTAAAAGTACTTCTGAAACCCAAGAATAGCAAAGCACCTTTTACTGGTTCAAACAGCCGACTAATCAGCCTGCTACCAACCCTTAGTCAACAACAGACGTTGAGGTAGGCTTTCTCTGCTTCGTGGGTGTAGTAGGGTGTGGCTTGAAACAATGAGTGACGAAAGGGCAGTGGAGCGTTCCCCAACCCACAACCCAATCCCTCCCCGTTTTTCAATTGGCTAGAACAGCACAGCACTGTTTCCGTTGTGCGTTGTCCCTTTCTGGAACATCATTGGTCGTGTCCCAGTGAGAACAGATTAATATTGTGGAAAATAACTACGGAGGAAGTACGACCATAGTCAATCAACAATATAATAATAACTTTAGTGAGAATATTTACCTTTAATTTATAATCTATGCGATTAGATAGGTTCAGAATGTATGTGAAACAGCAGAAATATATGGCACATGTAAATCATGAGGGTGGTTAACGGAGAGGTGGGTTGGACTGAAAGTAGCTGAGTGCTGGGGTTATGTTCTATAATAGTCATGACTATAATTTTTTTAAATGAATAAGTACTATCTATCTAGATGTAATGTATACTAAGAATTTGTTCTTAACTGACTTGCCTGGTTAAATAAAGGTAAAATGTAAAAAAAATATCAAAATATCGAATTACTTTGTGTTTGCTGTGTAACTACTGTACAAAATGTGTGTGTGTGATTTACATGTAACAACAAAAGAAAAAGCTGTAAAAACGAAGTTTGTTTTTGTCCTTCGAAGTGGGACAATGTATAATGTATATGTAATGTATTTTTTGCCCCCCCCCCCCCCAAAAAAAAAGAAAGAAATGAAAAGTACGATGTGGATATGGACTCGCATACACTACCCATCTAATGTCGAAACTTCTGGCATGTGGCGCACAGGGAAAAAAAGATATATATAATATGTATAATATAATTAGGGTTGAATTTTGACACAGAGGTTCTCACATTTGACCACGAGGTGTCAGTAAGGGTTTTCAGAGAAGTATAGCCTCGTGTTTTCTCTCTCCCATTTTCCACACAAAGAAACCACAGCGCCCCTCACAGGAATGGAGGTGCACATTGCCGCTAAACCAAGCATCGCCATATTGATGTTCCAACAACGTCGAGAGGTAATACACGTTAGCTTATTTACCTACGTGAGATGGCCATTGTTTTGAGTCAACTTTGCATGTTATTGCATATAAGACAAATACTCTTAAAGCATACATAAGTATGTTTAGCTTTCCTACCATTAGTTATCAAGGTAGCCCACAGAATGTTAGCTAAGGCGTTGTCAGCCAGTTGCCTCCCTCATGCACTCCGTTGTCACTTTTTTTGCTTCTGAAAACAAATCAGATTTTCTGGCTTGTGGTAGCTAGCAATCTTCAACGTATGTAAGTCAGCTAATACTATTTACTGATTTACTAACATTTATAGATGAATACCTGCCCAGCAATTCATGTTTCGTGAATATAACTATAGATAACATTTGCTTGTTAGTTAGCTAGCTAACCTAGTATTCCCATCCGGCTTTTGGTGCGGTGCAGTTCATCATGGAAGCAGCTAGCGCGAGCTCGTTGGCTACATGTGCAGGCCATGGCTCGTGCGTGTGTGACTGTCTCGAGGGAGTTTCACCACAGATTATTAAACCGTGTGGGTCCCAGCCGGACACTGGTTATCATAATGAAACTGCTTTGTGCACCACAGATGTTTCTGATCGGTTTCATCATACAGTGAATGATTTTCAGCATTGTTGACACTTGACAGACCGGTAAACAATACCATAGAAATAAAGCTCGTAAGCAGTGACAGGTTTTTGAGTTAAGTCAGAGGTTGAGTCGAGACTCTTTGGCCAAGTATTGTACTAAATCAATCACATGTATGTCTTTCAACAGGGCATATGACAGTGGGAATCCTAGTGATGACTCTACTGAGCCCGGTGCCCCCTGATTAGACTGGTTGGATGTCCTCCTTAACAACTACAACAATCAGGTTTGTTGATTTTTAGCAAACTATTATCTTACATTTTTTTGACCAGTATATCAGAGATTTCCAAAACACAGAATGAGCTTAGTCCTGTACTTAATTCATTTCCATGTAGAAGGCTTTTTAGTCTAAGACGGTCTTAAATTGTGTCTGGGAAACCTGACAATATCATGATGGCTACCTGACTCAAATATGTAGCTAGCCAGCTAACATCTTGTTGTGTGTTTTATCCTGCAGCCTCTACCAAACCAACGTAGCATCAGCTCTGCAGCGACCCCACCTGTCACCTGCAGCTTGGAGGAAACCTCCAAGGTACCATTCACACAGTGATCAATCACACTGTCTTATAGGCCTACTGTGCCAAGTCAAGCGAGACAGCAGTAAAATACCTGATGCCAACAGTATGCCAAACAGAATGATTCATTAGTCTACATTACTTTCAATCAGTCACGTAATTCTCCATCTATGGTTATAGATATTTCTTATATATGGATCTTCCTTGATATCGATTAGATAGGTTCAGAATTTATTAGAAACAGCTCAGTTGACAAATGGCACATGGAAATCATCAGAGGGTGGTTTACGGAGATAGGTGGGATGGAATGAGAGTAGCTGAGGGGTGGGGTTGGGGAGATAGGTGGGATGGACTGAGAGGAGCTGAGGGGTGGGGTTGGGGAGATGGGTGGGGTGGACTGAGAGGAGCTGAGGGGTGGGGTTGGGGAGATGGGTGGGGTGGACTGAGAGGAGCTGAGGGGTGGGGTTGGGGAGATGGGTGGGGTGGACTGAGAGGAGCTGAGGGGTGGGGTTGGGGAGATAGGTGGGGTGGACTGAGAGTAGCTGAGGGGTGGGGTTGGGGAGATGGGTGGGGTGGACTGAGAGTAGCTGAGGGGTGGGGTTGGGGAGATGGGTGGGGTGGACTGAGAGGAGCTGAGGGGTGGGGTTGGGGAGATGGGTGGGGTGGACTGAGAGGAGCTGAGGGGTGGGGTTGGGGAGATAGGTGGGATGGACTGAGAGGAGCTGAGGGGTGGGGTTGGGGAGATGGGTGGGGTGGACTGAGAGGAGCTGAGGGGTGGGGTTGGGGAGATGGGTGGGGTGGACTGAGAGGAGCTGAGGGGTGGGGTTGGGGAGATGGGTGGGGTGGACTGAGAGGAGCTGAGGGGTGGGGTTGGGGAGATGGGTAGGGTGGACTGAGAGGAGCTGAGGGGTGGGGTTGGGGAGATAGGTGGGATGGACTGAGAGGAGCTGAGGGGTGGGGTTGGGGAGATAGGTGGGGTGGGGTGGACTGAGAGGAGCTGAGGGGTGGGGTTGGGGAGATGGGTGGGGTGGACTGAGAGGAGCTGAGGGGTGGGGTTGGGGAGATGGGTGGGGTGGACTGAGAGGAGCTGAGGGGTGGGGAGATGGGTGGGGTGGACTGAGAGGAGCTGAGGGGTGGGGTTGGGGAGATGGGTGGGGTGGACTGAGAGGAGCTGAGGGGTGGGGTTGGGGAGATGGGTGGGGTGGACTGAGAGGAGCTGAGGGTTGGGGAGATGGGTGGGGTGGACTGAGAGGAGCTGTGGGGTTGGGGAGATGGGTGGGGTGGACTGAGAGGAGCTGAGGGGTGGGGTTGGGGAGATAGGTGGGGTGGACTGAGAGGAGCTGAGGGGTGGGGTTAAAAGCTCATGTTTTATAATAGTTATGACTAAAACACAATTTATAATGTATAATTACTATCTATCTAGATGTAAAGTATATCAAATTATTGTTTTTTTTTGCTATGTAACTACTGTAAAAAAAAGTGAATGATTTTCATGTAACAACAAAAGAAAAAGCTGTAAAAACAAAGTTTGTTTTTGTCCTTCGGGGGGCAAAAAATGACATTGCGAAGTGCGATGTTGACTCACATACACCACCCCTATCATGTTTGTTTTTATTCTAATAGGTGTCTGTTTTCTATGTCCCAGGTGATCCAGAGAACATCCTGTGTATAGTATGTCCGGCTCTGTCCCAAGCCGCTCTCGAGTTTACCCTGATGTAAACACACAGAGGCCTCGGGAGTACTGGGACTACGAGTCCCATGTGGTGGAATGGGGGTACATACTGCGTGTGTGGTTCAAAGCTGAACACATTGTTTTCTGTTGCATGTTCTGATATGTGTGTTAGATTCTAGTTGGTGTTACCTAGCTGAAATTGTCACGCCATCACATTGCTTGCCAATTCTCTTAATTATGTAGGAACCAAGATGACTACCAGCTGGTGCGCAAACTAGGACGAGGCAAATACAGTGAGGTGTTTGAAGCCATAAATATCACCAACAATGAGAAGGTTGTTGTCAAAATACTCAAGGTTGGTACCATATTCATTTTAATTGATTTTAGTGTTGGCATTTATCCCCTGACTCAAATTTCGCTCCTCACCAAAGAGACATACTGTATGAAGTCCTGATGGTATTTTGTTATGCTTGTCGATAGCCAGTCAAAAAGAAGAAAATCAAGAGAGAAATCAAGATTCTAGAAAACTTGCGAGGCGGTCCCAACATCATCTCACTTTTAGATATCGTCAAGGATCCTGTGGTGAGTGGAGCTCATGATCCTAATTATTATACGTCTGTCCTAGTAAAGTGTAAATCATAACACAACCACATGCTTGTTTTTTGTGTGCCTTTTTTTTTTACAATGGCTGTTGTCCAATCACTAAGCAGAAACAATGTGGTTCATATTCAGCTGCCTCCATCCAGAGTTTCTCCTAGGATTTGTTTCAGCAGCTGTGGCAAAGTTAGCGGTGCGTGGCCAATGGCGCCGGTTTAGAGGCCCTCTTAGCCACAGAGACAAAATGTTGCTGTTTTAAATGGGGATGCATGAGATATCAGTGAATATATCGGAATCGGACAATATTAGCTAAAAATGCCAACGCTGGTATCGGCCCGATGTCTAGATTAAAGCAGATGTTAAAAACCGGTGTGCAAAGCTGACGTGCATACCTATATAACGTAGGTACATGACGTAATGACGCCGCGTAAAATGTTGCGCTACACGTGCAACACAGCATTCCTAACCTAGCCCACAATGTGTGCTGTGTGGATCGAGCAGTCAACAAGTCAAGCGGTCATATGAAAGAGTAAGAAAATTTCAGCGAGACAACTCAAACGCAAAATCCATTAAAGCCAAAATAATGGAATGAATTGCCCTTGACAATCCAACTGTTCTCTGTCGTGGGTGATATTGGCTTTCGGCGACTGGTCGAGCACCGGTACACACTACCAATTGCTCTATTTTTCAGATGTTGCCCTACCGGAGCAGCCAGCTAGGTCATTATTATTTGACGGTAAATTATTATTTGACGTGCAGTCATATTCAGGTCCTGATTGGTCAACAAGCTTATTTGACACGCAAAGACAAACAAGGGGTTCCGAAGAAATCCTGCTTGAGAATGAAACGAATGAACAACACTGCGTCCATGTGTGTGTGTTAACTATTTAACTGTACTAGAATGCTTAAAAGGCCGCTAAAATTTTAAATATCGGTTTTCGGTATTGTTTGTTTTTGACGGGGAAAATATCGGATATCGGCCAAAAATGTCATATCGGTGCATCACTAGTTTTAAAGCTAATTTCCTGTAATTCTCCACATTTTGCCATGGCTTATGCCTTGTTCTTCTGCTATCTGAGAGACTCAAACATTATAATAAAATCAATGCCATGTCATTTTTATTTTATTTTTTTATTCTCCCTGACTGGCTAGTTTTTATTTTGGTGGTTGTTAGTTGTCAAAGATCATCTTAATTTAAAATATATCACTTTTCTACTTTATACCTGGTTTTAATCATTTGAGTTTACATTGAAAACGTTTTACCATCCCGATTCTTCTTTTTTTTTCAAATGTATTTTTTGTGTGTTCTGGTTGAGTGAATGATTGTAGTTATTGAAGTTCCTCATGCCTTTTCTTATGTCTTCTCAGTCTCGAACTCCCGCGCTGGTTTTTGAGCATGTCAACAACACTGATTTCAAGGTGAGGAGAGAGACCATGTTCATCTGTCTGTACAGAATTCTAATAAACCTTACATTCTGAACCAATGTCCAGCCATCTCATTTTGATAGATTTTTTTTCTCTGTATTTCAGCAACTGTATCAAACTTTATCAGACTTCGACATACGGTTCTACATGTTTGAAATCTTGAAGGTAAGGGATGGTTTCAAAGACAAATTAACACCTCACTGCACAACGTCTCTCCCCCATATGACCTACTTGTTGTGTGTATGTACTGACATGTGACCTACTGGTTGTGTGTATGTACTGACATGTGACCTACTTGTTGTGTGTATGTACTGACATGTGACCTACTGGTTGTGTGTATGTACTGACATGTGACCTACTTGTTGTGTGTATGTACTGACATGTGACCTACTTGTTGTGTGTATGTACTGACATGTGACCTACTGGTGTGTATGTACTGACATGTGACCTACTGGTGTGTATGTACTGACATGTGACCTACTTGTTGTGTGTATGTACTGACATGTGACCTACTGGTTGTGTGTATGTACTGACATGTGACCTACTGGTTGTGTGTATGTACTGACATGTGACCTACTGGTTGTGTGTATGTACTGACATGTGACCTACTGGTTGTGTGTATGTACTGACGTGTATGTGTAACTGATAGATGCACACACACTACATGTTAATGTTTTTAAATCTATGTATTTTGTCTGTAATGTCTGTTATGTCGGACCCCAGTAAGACTGTCTCCATTGACGTCGACTAATGGGGATCCTAATAAATCAAATCAAATCTTAGATCCTAATGATACATCTCGCATTGAGACTACTGTTAGCTTAAACCATGACCTAATTGTTTCTTCTCAGGCCCTTGACTACTGTCACAGTATGGGGATCATGCACAGAGATGTCAAGCCACACAATGTGATGATTGATCATGAACACAGAAAGGTATGGATTCAGTCTCCTCCTTTCATTCATTCTGTTACTATAGCTTGGATCACTACCATAATTAACCAGCCCACTTTGTTAGACGTTTTTGTTTCCTTGTTGTTGCTTATTGTAAAGTGTCTTTGGGTTTTTAGAAAAGCTCTATATAAGACCTGTGTATTAATATTGTTATTGTCATAGAACTAGAACTCAGAATTAGGAATTAGAACTTATTAACTAAAAAAAACACAAGCAATAATGACTATTCTCTTGTAGCTCCGCCTGATCGACTGGGGCTTGGCAGAGTTCTACCACCCTAACCAGGAGTACAATGTGAGAGTGGCCTCGCGCTACTTCAAAGGACCTGAGCTGCTGGTAGACTACCAGGTGAGACCACTCAATACAGTCTGACAAGACTAGTTATAAACATGAAACTAACTAGTCTCGTTGGCCACACATCTATAGTAGCATGTTGTTAATGTAGTTCTAATAATGTAGGTCTAAGTTGGTACAGTAATGTAGTCATTGTTGTTTTAAGCAGAGTGTGCACCCCCCTCTCTTTATTTCAGATGTATGACTACAGTTTAGACATGTGGAGTTTGGGCTGTATGTTGGCCAGCATGATCTTCAGGAAGGAGCCTTTCTTCCATGGACACGACAACTACGACCAGGTAGAACTGTCTCTCATGGTGCTGATCACATTGTCTGGATATTGAATCCTGATGCAACAGTCTCTACTACAACAGCACTGATTTGAGCTATCAAGTTGATGTCTTGTTGCTCTCCGAGTTGACTGCCAGTTGAATTGCAACTTTCTGTAGGATTACAAGTAAGTATTTTGGTTGAGTGTTTTGGTTTGTCTACAATCAGGTGAGATGAATTGAGTCTCTGTGCTGATGAACAACCCTCAAACAATGTGTTGATCATGATGAGACGACAGGCTTTACAACAAGGCTGATGGTTGATATTTAGTGCATATACTTCTAGCCCTCTTACTTGACTGCCAGTTGAATTCCAGATTTAGGCCTTAGGCTTTTGTTTTCGTTTGTCTTCCCTCTAAAATGTTCTGTTTCTGTTTTACAGCTCGTACGGATTGCTAAAGTCCTCGGCACAGAGGACTTGTATGACTACATCGACAAGTACAACATTGAACTAGACCCACGGTTTAATGACATTCTGGGCAGGTAAGAATATCCAACATTTCATCGTCAGATTACTTCAACAGAACTGGGCTTCAGAATGTATTACTAAATGGTCCAAATACTCAATGTGAATGTCAATGTATACCTGACCCCTGCCTTGAGTAATTCAGGTTGATAATGCCCAATATATTGACCCATTTTAATAGAAAGAGTTGAACGGCAAAAGCCCCTCAGACATGACAATTTAACAGAGTACTCATGGGTACAGTCCATTTGGCCACCAGTCTCTTTCCATCTATTCATATGACTTGTTCATTTTGTTTTTGTCTCCTTTTCCCCCAAACATCTTTGTAAAGTGCATTGAGAGAACTTTGTGAACTTCACTCTGAATGAATGTTGACTTGATTTTATGCATTGGCCTCTCTCTCCTGGTCCATTCTCCAGACACTCCCGTAAGAGGTGGGAGAGGTTTGTGCACAGTGAGAACCAGCACCTGGTGAGCACCGAGGCTCTGGACTTCCTGGACAAGCTGCTGCGTTACGACCACAACGCTCGCCTCACGGCCCGGGAGGCCATGGAACACCCATACTTCTGTGAGTTTCCCCTCCGCCTCCACTCAGACTTCTAGACATAGGCCTGCTGCATAAGACACCTAACTGAATGTTTAAGTGCTAGAACCCTCGCTTGATCTTAAGATTATGGTGCTAAATTATACCTCAATACAATACACTTTTCTCTTTTAAGTACTTGCTAAAAGAAGAAGGTTCATATTCAGTGGATTCTCTTGCAGCCATTGAACACATTGAAGCGAAGGCTTTTGAACAGATATTTACAGTTTCTTCACAGGAGTTCATGTGACTACAGTTTACATTTGACATTTTAGCCCTTTAGCCGATGCTCTAATCCACAGCCACTTACAATTAGTGCATTCATCTTAAGATGTATTGTCGTCTCACCGAGCTATCACAATCATATCAAGTACACTTTCCCTCGAAGTGTGGGTGGGAGGGCCAATAGACCAGAGGTGGTGGAACGGAGGGCTCGGGTTGGGATGTAGGGTTTTCAAATAAGCCTGATGGTAGGGAAGGACAGTTCCTCTTGCTGCTGCGTAGTCAAGCATCAGGGTCTTGGAGATGATGCCAGCTTCGACTGGAAGCAAGTGGCGTGTGCGGAGGAACCAGGTGACATGGGAGAACTA
>NW_027008857.1:0-2500 GCF_036934945.1 Oncorhynchus masou masou
TGTGAAGAATAAACAACAAGTGGGACACAATCATGAAGTGGTTCGACATTTATTGGATATTTCAAACTATTTTAACAATTCAAAAACTGAAAAATTGGGCGTGCAAAATTATTCAGCCCACTTAAGTTAATACTTTTTAGCGCCACCTTTTGCTGCGATTACAGCTGTAAGTCACTTGGGGTATGTCTCTATCAGTTTTGCACATCGAGAGACTGAAATGTTTTCCAATTCCTCCTTGCAAAACAGCTCGATCTCAGTGAGGTTGGATGGAGAGCATTTGTGAACAGCAGTTTTCAGTTCTTTCCACAGATTCTCGATTGGATTCAGGTCTGGACTTTGACTTGGCCATTCTAACACCTGGATATGTTTATTTTTGAACCATTCCATTGTAGATGTTGCTTTATGTTTTGGATCATTGTCTTGTTGGAAGACAAATCTCCGTCCCAGTCTCAAAAAGTTCAATTTTGGTTTCATCTGACCAGAGCACCTTCTTCCACATAGCCATGTTGAGTCGCTAGCCGGCTGAGACGCTATGGTCCTATAGTCCCTGGTCCTGAGACCTTCAGGTCTGTCTGACCAGGAGAGATGGCTATGGTCCTATAGTCCCAGGTCCTGAGACCCTCAGGTCTGTCTGACCAGGAGAGATGGCTATGGTCCTATAGTCCCTGGTCCTGAGACCTTCAGGTCTGTCTGACCAGGAGAGATGGCTATGGTCCTATAGTCCCTGGTCCTGAGACCCTAAGGTCTGTCTGACCAGGAGAGATGGCTATGGTCCTATAGTCCCTGGTCCTGAGACCCTAAGGTCTGTCTGACCAGGAGAGATGGCTATGGTCCTATAGTCCCTGGTCCTGAGACCCTAAGGTCTGTCTGACCAGGAGAGATGGCTATGGTCCTGTAGTCCCAGGTACTCAGGTCTGTCTGACCAGGAGAGATGGCTATGGTCCTATAGTCCCTGGTCCTGAGACCCTCAGGTCTGTCTGACCAGGAGAGATGGCTATGGTCCTATAGTCCCTGGTCCTGAGACCCTCAGGTCTGTCTGACCAGGAGAGATGGCTATGGTCCTATAGTCCCAGGTCCTGAGACCCTCAGGGCTGTCTGACCAGGAGAGATGGCTATGGTCCTATAGTCCCTGGTCCTGAGACCCTCAGGTCTGTCTGACCAGGAGAGATGGCTATGGTCCTATAGTCCCTGGTCCTGAGACCCTCAGGTCTGTCTGACCAGGAGAGATGGCTATGGTCCTATAGTCCCAGGTCCTGAGACCCTCAGGGCTGTCTGACCAGGAGAGATGGCTATGGTCCTATAGTCCCTGGTCCTGAGACCCTCAGGTCTGTCTGACCAGGAGAGATGGCTATGGTCCTATAGTCCCTGGTCCTGAGACCCTAAGGTCTGTCTGACCAGGAGAGATGGCTATGGTCCTATAGTCCCTGGTCCTGAGACCCTCAGGGCTGTCTGACCAGGAGAGATGGCTATGGTCCTATAGTCCCTGGTCCTGAGACCCTAAGGTCTGTCTGACCAGGAGAGATGGCTATGGTCCTATAGTCCCTGGTCCTGAGACCCTCAGGGCTGTCTGACCAGGAGAGATGGCTATGGTCCTATAGTCCCAGGTCCTGGGACCCTAAGGTCTGTCTGACCAGGAGAGATGGCTATGGTCCTATAGTCCCAGGTCCTGAGACCCTAAGGTCTGTCTGACCAGGAGAGATGGCTATGGTCCTATAGTCCCAGGTCCTGAGACCCTAAGGTCTGTCTGACCAGGAGAGATGGCTATGGTCCTATAGTCCCAGGTCCTGAGACCCTAAGGTCTGTCTGACCAGGAGAGATGGCTATGGTCCTATAGTCCCAGGTCCTGAGACCCTAAGGTCTGTCTGACCAGGAGAGATGGCTATGGTCCTATAGTCCCAGGTCCTGAGACCCTCAGGGCTGTCTGACCAGGAGAGATGGCTATGGTCCTATAGTCCCAGGTCCTGAGACCCTCAGGGCTGTCTGACCAGGAGAGATGGCTATGGTCCTATAGTCCCTGGTCCTGAGACCCTCAGGTCTGTCTGACCAGGAGAGATGGCTATGGTCCTATAGTCCCTGGTCCTGAGACCCTCAGGTCTGTCTGACCAGGAGAGATGGCTATGGTCCTATAGTCCCTGGTCCTGAGACCCTAAGGTCTGTCTGACCAGGAGAGATGGCTATGGTCCTATAGTCCCTGGTCCTGAGACCCTCAGGGCTGTCTGACCAGGAGAGATGGCTATGGTCCTATAGTCCCTGGTCCTGAGACCCTCAGGGCTGTCTGACCAGGAGAGATGGCTATGGTCCTATAGTCCCTGGTCCTGAGACCCTAAGGTCTGTCTGACCAGGAGAGATGGCTATGGTCCTATAGTCCCTGGTCCTGAGACCCTCAGGTCTGTCTGACCAGGAGAGATGGCTATGGTCCTATAGTCCCTGGTCCTGAGACCCTCAGGTCTGTCTGACCAGGAGAGATGGCTATGGTCCTATAGTCCCTGGTCCTGAGACC
>NW_027008857.1:7500-17500 GCF_036934945.1 Oncorhynchus masou masou
GAGTGTAGAGAGAGAGGGAGAGAGAGAAAGAGAGAGAGGGAGAGAGAGAAAGAGAGAGGTGAGGGAGAGAGAGAAAGAGAGAGAGGGAGGGAGTGTAGAGAGAGAGAGAGAAAGAGAGAGGGAGTGTAGAGAGAGAGGGAGAGAGAGAGAGAGAGAGAGAGAGAGAGAGGGAGAGGTAACAGGGTGAGTCGGGTGACGATAAACTCCCCAGGACCACTACCTCTTCCTGGGCTCCTCGACTGGGAGGGGTCAGAGAGCAGGGGTCAGAGAGCAGGG
This sequence comes from Oncorhynchus masou masou, assembly GCF_036934945.1. NCBI lineage: Eukaryota > Metazoa > Chordata > Actinopteri > Salmoniformes > Salmonidae > Oncorhynchus > Oncorhynchus masou. Next base: position 7,777 of record NW_027008857.1, read on the forward strand.
GTCAGAGCGCATCACGAGTTAACATGCACCTTCTCTCCCTGGACTGAAAGGCATTGTAACAGAGAGAACACACAGGGCAGGAATACACACACACACACACACACAGATCCTTTGAAGACCTCTAATTACTCTATGTTTGTAACAATTGAAAGCAACGGATGTTCTGGTTTCAACAGAACTCTGACTCTGGAAAACGACCTCTCGTTCCAAACATCCCACAGATGATGTCACCGCTGGCCGCGCCAAGTCCACGGCTAACAAAGGTGTTTGGTTTGACCTTTCGACCTTCACAAACAGATTACAGAGGATCACTCCGACGAGCCGAACCCCACGGGGGACCTCTGAATGGAGCAACATGTCCTGGAGCACATGTTTCATAAACACACAGGGGTGGTGCTTGAAGATTGTTGTCCGTGCTGGAAAACAATCTTAGTGGTGATGAGGGGAAACTTGACTTGAGAGATGGGACACTATGAGGACATTATTATAACAGTGATGTCTTGATGGACACTATGAGGACATTATTATAACAGTGTTGTATTGATGGACACTGAGACATTAAAATAACAGTGTTGTCTTGGACACTATGAGGACATAATAACAGTGATGTCGATGGACACTATGGGGACATTATAATAGCAGTGATGTCTTGATGGACACTATGGGGACATTATAATAGCAGTGTTGTATTGATGGACACTGAGACATTAAAATAACAGTGTTGTCTTGATGGACACTATGGGGACATTATAACAGTGTATGTATGACATACTACCTGTGGAATCTCACCTGGACAGACAGTTACAGTGAATAACATGACAAAGTAGCTTTAGGGTTGGAATCTACCTAGTTGGAATCTACCTGGTTGTGGTTGGTATCTACCTGGTTGGTATCTACCTGGTTGGAATCTACCTGGTTGGAATCTACCTGGTTGGAATCTACCTGGTTGGAATCTACCTGGTTGGAATCTACCTGGTTGGAATCTACCTGGTTGGAATCTACCTCGCTGTAATAGGGTTGGGATCTACCTGGTTGGTATCTACCTGGTTGGAATCTACCTGCCTGTAGTAGGGTTGGAATCTACCTGGTTGGTATCGACCTGGTTGGTATCTACCTGGTTGGAATCTACCTGGTTGGAATCTACCTGGTTGGAATCGACCTGGTTGGTATCTACCTGGTTGGTATCTACCTGGTTGGTATCTACCTGGTTGTGGTCTGTATCTACCTGGTTGTGGTTGGTATCTACCTGGTTGTGGTTTGTATCTACCTGGTTGTGGTTTGTAGTGGGGTTGGTATCTACCTGGTTGTGGTTGGTATCTACCTGGTTGTGGTCGGTATCTACCTGGTTGTGGTTGGTATCTACCTGGTTGTGGTTGGTATCTACCTGGTTGTGGTTGGTAAGAACCTGGTTGTGGTTGGTATCTACCTGGTTGTGGTCGGTATCTACATGGTTGTGGTTGGTATCTACCTGGTTGTGGTCGGTATCTACCTGGTTGTGGTCGGTATCTACCTGGTTGTGGTCGGTATCTACCTGGTTGTGGTTGGTATCTACCTGGTTGTGGTTGGTATCTACCTGGTTGTGGTTGGTATCTACCTGGTTGTGGTCGGTATCTACCTGGTTGTGGTCGGTATCTACATGGTTGTGGTTGGTATCTACCTGGTTGTGGTTGGTATCTACCTGGTTGTGGTCGGTATCTACCTGGTTGTGGTCGGTATCTACCTGGTTGTGGTCGGTATCTACATGGTTGTGGTTGGTATCTACCTGGTTGTGGTCGGTATCTACCTGGTTGTGGTCGGTATCTACCTGGTTGTGGTCGGTATCTACCTGGTTGTGGTCGGTATCTACCTGGTTGTGGTCGGTATCTACCTGGTTGTGGTTGGTATCTACCTGGTTGTGGTCGGTATCTACCTGGTTGTGGTTGGTATCTACCTGGTTGTGGTCGGTATCTACCTGGCTGTGGTTTGTAGTAGGGCTGGTACTCGTGGTCCATGGCGCAGGCCAGCATCTTGAGAAGGCGGTGCACGGCGCTGCTGTCGAGCCGTAAGTCCAGAGGTCCGACCACCAGCCTCTTGACAGACGTCTCTTGGACAGGGGGGACCGGTTCTTCTTTAGGCCCTGTCGCCATGGTGAAGTCCTGCTGCCCTACACACACTGGGACAGAGACAGAGGGTCAGAACCACACACACACTGGGACAGAGACAGAGGGTCAGAACCACACACACACTGGGACAGAGACAGAGGGTCAGAACCACACACACACTGGGACAGAGAGACAGAGGGTCAGAACCACACACACACTGGGACAGAGACACAGAGGGTCAGAACCTCACACACACTGGGACAGAGAGACAGAGGGTCAGAACCACACACACACTGGGACAGAGACACAGAGGGTCAGAACCTCACACACACTGGGACAGAGAGACACAGAGAGTCAGAACCTCACACACACTGGGACAGAGAGACAGAGGGTCAGAACCACACACACACTGGGACAGAGAGACACAGAGGGTCAGAACCTCACACACACTGGGACAGAGACACAGAGAGTCAGAACCACACACACACACACACTGGGACAGAGAGACAGAGGGTCAGAACCACACACACACTGGGACAGAGACACAGAGAGTCAGAACCTCACACACACTGGGACAGAGAGACAGAGGGTCAGAACCACACACACACTGGGACAGAGAGACACAGAGGGTCAGAACCTCAGACACACTGGGACAGAGACACAGAGAGTCAGAACCACACACACACTGGGACAGAGACACAGAGAGTCAGAACCACACACACACTGGGACAGAGAGACAGAGGGTCAGAACCACACACACACTGGGACAGAGAGACACAGAGTCAGAACCACACACACACTGGGACAGAGACACAGAGGGTCAGAACCACACACCCACTGGGACAGAGAGACACAGAGGGTCAGAACCTCACACACTGGGACAGAGAGACACAGAGGGTCAGAACCACACGCACACTGGGACAGAGACACAGAGGGTCAGAACCACACACACACACACTGGGACAGAGAGACACAGAGAGTCAGAACCACACACACACTGGGACAGAGAGACAGAGGGTCAGAACCACACACACACTGGGACAGAGAGACAGAGGGTCAGAACCACACGCACACTGGGACAGATACACAGAGGGACAGAACCACACACACACACACACTGGGACAGAGAGACACAGAGGGTCAGAACCTCACACACACTGGGACAGATACACAGATAGTCAGAACCTCACACACACTGGGACAGAGAGACAGAGAGTCAGAACCTCACACACACACACTGGGACAGAGACACAGAGGGTCAGAACCATACACACACACACTGGGACAGAGACACAGAGGGTCAGAACCTCACACACACACACTGGGACAGAGACACAGAGGGTCAGAACCATACACACACACACTGGGACAGAGAGACACAGAGGGTCAGAACCACACACACACACACACTGGGACAGAGACACAGAGAGTCAGAACCACACACACACACACACTGGGACAGAGAGACACAGAGGGTCAGAACCTCACACACACTGGGACAGAGAGACAGAGAGTCAGAACCTCACACACACTGGGACAGAGAGACACAGAGGGTCTCTCTCTCTCTCTCTTTCTCTCTCTCTCTCTCATGTATATTCCAAATGTCCCTTCTCTCTTTCTCTCCTCTATGTGATGTACTTTCTATTCCTTAATCACCGATGCCATGCAGGTCACTGTTAGAATGATTTACAGCCACCTCTCTCTTATACAACTGGATCCATTAAAAATAGGGGGCAGAGGAGAAGAGGGGACTAAATTATTTCATCATGTGATGTACATACATTCATTACACCACACAGAACACCGTCAGAACACACAGAACACGGTCAGAACACACAGAACACCGTCAGAACACACAGAACACGGTCAGAACACACAGAACACGGTCAGAACACACAGAACACGGTCAGAACACACAGAACACGGTCAGAACACCCTGAACACCGTCAGAACACCCTGAACACCGTCAGAACACACAGAACACCGTCAGAACACACAGAACACGGTCAGAACACCCTGAACACCGTCAGAAACAAACAGAACACCGTCAGAACACACAGAACACGGTCAGAACACACAGAACACGGTCAGAACACCCTGAACACCGTCAGAACACCCTGAACACCGTCAGAACACCCTGAACACCGTCAGAACACACAGAACACCGTCAGAACACACAGAACACGGTCAGAACACCCTGAACACCGTCAGAAACAAACAGAACACCGTCAGAAACAAACAGAACACGGTCAGAACACACAGAACACCGTCAGAACACACAGAACACCGTCAGAACACACAGAACACGGTCAGAACACACAGAACACGGTCAGAACACACAGAACACGGTCAGAACACCCTGAACACCGTCAGAACACCCTGAACACCGTCAGAACACACAGAACACGGTCAGAACACCCTGAACACCGTCAGAAACAAACAGAACACCGTCAGAAACAAACAGAACACCGTCAGAAACAAACAGAACACCGTCAGAACACCGTCAGAACACCGTCAGAACAAACAGAACACCGTCAGAACAAACAGAACACCGTCAGAACACCGTCAGAACACCCTGAACACCGTCAGAAACAAACAGAACACCGTCAGAAACAAACAGAACACCGTCAGAAACAAACAGAACACCGTCAGAAACAAACAGAACACCGTCAGAAACAAACAGAACACCGTCAGAACACCGTCAGAACAAACAGAACACCGTCAGAACAAACAGAACACCGTCAGAACAAACAGAACACCGTCAGAACACCGTCAGAACATACAGAACACCGTCAGAACACTGCTAGAACACCGTCAGAACACTGCTAGAACACCGTCAGAACACACCGAACACCGTCAGAACACACAGAACACCGTCAGAACGCACAGAACACCGTCAAAACACACAGAACACCGTCAAAACACACAGAACACCGTCAGAACACCATCAGAACACCGTCAGAACACACAGAACACCGTCGGAACACACAGAACACCATCAGAACACCGGTCAGAACACTATGTAGGGAATAGGGTGCCATTTGGTCCTGGTCTAAAGTAGTGCACTATATAGGGAACAGGGTGCCATTTGGTCCTGGTCTAAAGTAGTGCACTATATAGGGAACAGGGTGCCATTTGGTCCCGGTCTAAAGTAGTGCACTATGTAGGGAACAGGGTGGCATTTGGTCCCGGTCTAAAGTAGTGCACTATGTAGGGAACAGGGTGCCATTTGGTCCCAGTCTAAAGTAGTGCACTATGTAGGGAACAGGGTGACATTTGGTCATGGTCTAAAGTAGTGCACTATATAGGGAACAGGGTGCCATTTGGTCCTGGTCTAAAGTAGTGCACTATATAGGGAACAGGGTGACATTTGGTCATGGTCTAAAGTAGTGCACTATATAGGGAACAGGGTGCCATTTGGTCCTGGTCTAAAGTAGTGCACTATGTAGGGAACAGGGTGACATTTGGTCATGGTCTAAAGTAGTGCACTATATAGGGAACAGGGTGCCATTTGGTCCTGGTCTAAAGTAGTGCACTATATAGGGAACATGGTGCCATTTGGTCCCGGTCTAAAGTAGTGCACTATGTAGGTAACAGGGTGCCATTTGGTCCTGGTCTAAAGTAGTGCACTATATTTAACATTTAAGTCATTTAGCAGACGCTCTTATCCAGAGCGACTTATAGGGAACAGGGTGCCATTTGGTCCCGGTCTAAATTAGTGCACTATGTAGGGAACAGGGTGCCATTTGGTCCTGGTCTAAAGTAGTGCCCTATATAGGGAACAGGGTGGCATTTGGTCCTGGTCTAAAGTAGTGCACTATATAGGGAACAGGGTGCCATTTGGTCCTGGTCTAAAGTAGTGCACTATATAGGGAACAGGGTGCCATTTGGTCCTGGTCTAAAGTAGTGCACTATATAGGGAACAGGGTGCCATTTGGTCCCAGTCTAAAGTAGTGCACTATGTAGGGAACAGGGTGCCATTTGGTCCTGGTCTAAATTAGTGCACTATGTAGGGAACAGGGTGCCATTTGGTCCTGGTCTAAAGTAGTGCACTATATAGGGAACAGGGTGCCATTTGGTCCAGGGCCAGACATGAATTTCTGTTCTACTGAATGAATGGAGGGTTCAAATTCCTGTTTGATTTTGGAGATTAAACGTGTCACTTCCTCTCCCCTGTCTGCGTTGCTATTGGCTGTGGCAGATCAGGACTAATAGGCACCATGTGGCAGCAGTTGGATCAGATGAAGGACGGAGAGTGATGAAATCAGATGGGATTTATAGAATTAACCATCTCCCATTTCTCCCTCCCAAAAACATCACATTACTTCTCTGTGAAGTCAATAGCGAGTCTGCGAAACGTGCGATGACTTTGAAAAAAACAGGATCGAGTTACGTTTTAACCTAAAAAAAGGGGGGGGGACAGAGAGAGACAGGGGGAGACAGAGAGAGACGGGGGGAGACAGAGAGAGACGGGGGAGACAGAGAGAGACGGGGGAGACAGAGAGAGACGGGGGGGAGACAGAGAGAGACGGGGGGGAGACAGAGAGAGACGGGGGGGAGACAGAGAGAGACGGGGGAGACAGAGAGAGACGGGGGGAGACAGAGAGAGACGGGGGGAGACAGAGAGAGACGGGGGGAGACAGAGAGAGACGGGGGGGAGACAGAGAGAGACGGGGGGGGAGACAGAGAGAGACGGGGGAGACAGAGAGAGAGACGGGGGGGAGACAGAGAGAGACGGGGGGGAGACAGAGAGAGACGGGGGGGAGACAGAGAGAGACGGGGGGGAGAGAGAGAGACGGGGGGGACAGAGAGAGACAGGGGGAGCAGAGCAGAGAGAGACAGGGGGAGCAGAGCAGAGAGAGACAGGGGGGACAGAGAGAGACAGGGGGAGCAGAGCAGAGAGAGACAGGGGGGACAGAGAGAGACAGGGGGGCAGAGCAGAGAGAGACAGGGGGGCAGAGCAGAGAGAGACAGGGGGGACAGAGAGAGACAGGGGGGACAGAGAGAGACAGGGGGGACAGAGAGAGACGGGGGGGAGACAGAGAGAGACGGGGGAGACAGAGAGAGACGGGGGAGACAGAGAGAGACGGGGGGAGACAGAGAGAGACGGGGGGAGACAGAGAGAGACGGGGGAGACAGAGAGAGACGGGGGAGACAGAGAGAGACGGGGGGAGACAGAGAGAGACGGGGGGAGACAGAGAGAGACGGGGGGGAGAGAGAGACGGGGGGGACAGAGAGAGACAGGGGGGACAGAGAGAGACAGGGGGAGCAGAGCAGAGAGAGACAGGGGGGACAGAGAGAGACAGGGGGAGCAGAGCAGAGAGAGACAGGGGGGACAGAGAGAGACAGGGGGGCAGAGCAGAGAGAGACAGGGGGGACAGAGAGAGACAGGGGGCAGAGCAGAGAGAGACAGGGGGGGCAGAGCAGAGAGAGACAGGGGGGACAGAGAGAGACAGGGGGGACAGAGAGAGACAGGGGGGGGGACAGAGAGAGACAGGGGGGGGACAGAGAGAGACAGGGGGGGGACAGAGAGAGACAGGGGGGGCAGAGCAGAGAGAGACAGGGGGGGGGGGACAGAGAGAGACAGGGGGGGACAGAGAGTCCTGTGGCGACGGTCGGTGACGAATCTGATCGGTTGCCACCGGACGGTCTCATCACCGGAGGCTGAACACCGATAGGAAAGCATTCCACATTGATGACTGTAGCTCCCTGACACCATGACACTGATCCACACATCACTATGGGTCTGGCAGTACAGACTGACACCATCAATGTTTAGTTTAATTTAGAGGATTATCTGAGCTGACAGGAGGGGAAGCTACAACCCAGGGGCTGGCTGCAGGAGGGGGAATGTAGAGAGAGACGGGGCGGGGGGGGGGGGGGGCAGGGAGAGACAGGGGGGGGCAGAGAGAGACAGGGGGGGGCAGAGAGAGACAGGGGGGGGCAGAGAGAGACAGGGGGGGCAGGGAGAGACAGGGGGAGGACAGAGAGAGACAGGGGGGGCAGAGAGAGACGGGGGGGGGACAGAGAGAGACAGGGGGAGGACAGAGAGAGACGGGGGGGACAGAGAGAGACAGGGGGGGACAGAGAGAGACAGGGGGGACAGAGAGAGACAGGGGGGACAGAGAGAGACAGGGGGGGGACAGAGAGAGACAGGGGGGGACAGAGAGAGACGGGGGGGGGGGGAGAGAGAGACAGGAGGGGGGGACAGAGAGAGACAGGGGGTTAATGTTACTGTGGGTCGATGTTACTGTGGGTCAGTGTTACTGTGGGTCGATGTTACTGTGGGTCGATGTTACTGTGGGTCAACGTTAGTGTGGGTCGATGTTACTGTGGGTCGATGTTACTGTGGGTCGATGTTACTGTGGGTCGATGTTACTGTGGGTCAACGTTAGTGTGGGTCGATGTTACTGTGGGTCGATGTTACTGTGGGTCGACGTTAGTGTGGGTTAACGTTACTGTGGGTCAACGTTACTGTGGGTCAACGTTAGTGTGGGTCGATGTTACTGTGGGTCGATGTTACTGTGGGTCGACGTTACTGTGGGTCGACGTTACTGTGGGTCGACGTTACTGTGGGTCGACGTCACTGTGGGTCGATGTTACTGTGGGTCGATGTTACTGTGGGTCGACGTTAGTGTGGGTCGATGTTACTGTGGGTCGATGTTACTGTGGGTCGACGTTAGTGTGGGTTGACGTTACTGTGGGTCGACGTTACTGTGGGTCGACGTTAGTGTGGGTCGACGTTACTGTGGGTCGATGTTACTGTGGGTCGACGTTACTGTGGGTCGACGTTACTGTGGGTCGACGTTACTGTGGGTCAGCGTTACTGTGGGTCAGCGTTACTATGGGTTAGTGTTACTGTGGGTCAGTGTTACTGTGGGTCAGTGTTACTGTGGGTCAGTGTTACTGTGGGTCAATGTTACTGTGGGTCAGTGTTACTGTGGGTCAATGTTACTGTGGGTCAGCGTTACTGTGGGTCAGCGTTACTGTGGGTCAGCGTTACTGTGGGTCAGCGTTAGTGTGGGTCGATGTTACTGTGGGTCGACGTTACTGTGGGTCGACGTTACTGTGGGTCGACGTTACTGTGGGTCGACGTTAGTGTGGGTCGACGTTAGTGTGGGTCGACGTTAGTGTGGGTCGATGTTACTGTGGGTCAATGTTACTGTGGGTTAGTGTTACTGTGGGTTAACGTTACTGTCGGTCAACGTTAGTGTGGGTCGACGTTACTGTGGGTCAGCGTTACTGTGGGTCAGCGTTACTGTGGGTCAGCGTTACTGTGGGTCAGCGTTAGTGTGGGTCGATGTTACTGTGGGTTAACGTTACTGTGGGTCAATGTTACTGTGGGTCTACAGCCTTTTGCTCCAACCTGTTTACCTGAGATCATTTAGTTGGCCTTTTGAAGCATATTTTTCTAACAAACGTGAGATAAAAAATCATCCACTGCTACAGAGAAACAGTCCGTCACCGAGAGAAACAGTCCGTCACCGAGAGAAACAGTCCGTCACCGAGAGAAACAGTCCGTCACCGAGAGAAACAGTCCGTCACCGAGAGAAACAGTCCGTCACCGAGAGAAACAGTCCGTCACCGAGAGAAACAGTCCGTCACCGAGAGAAACAGTCCGTCACCGAGAGAAACAGTCCGTC
>NW_027008857.1:22500-29928 GCF_036934945.1 Oncorhynchus masou masou
TGGAAGAGATGTTAGTTTGAGGTAAAGGTTACAGGAGAGGAAGGAGAGGAGAGGAAGGAGAGGAGAGGAAGGAGAAGAGAGGAAGGAGTGGAGGGTGAGGAAGGAGAGGAGGGTGAGGAAGGAGAGGAGGGTGAGGAAGGAGAGGAGGGTTGAGGAAGGAGAGGAGGGTGAGGAAGGAGAGGAGGGTGAGGAAGGAGAGGAGGGTGAGGAAGGGAAGGAGAGGAGGGTTGAGGAAGGAGAGGAGGGTTGAGGAAGGAGAGGAGGGTGAGGAAGGAGAGGAGGGTGAGGAAGGAGAGGAGGGTGAGGAAGGAGAGGAGGGTGAGGAAGGAGAGGATGGTGAGGAAGGAGAGGAGGGTGAGGAAGGAGAGGAGGGTGAGGAAGGAGAGGAGGGTTGAGGAAGGAGAGGAGGGTTGAGGAAGGAGAGGAGGGTGAGGAAGGAGAGGAGGGTGATGGAAGGAGAGGAGGGTGGGGAAGGAGAGGAGGGTGAGGAAGGAGAGGAGGGTGAGGAAGGAGAGGAGGGTTGAGGAAGGGAAGGATAGGAATGGTGAGGAAGGAGAGGAGGGTTGAGGAAGGGAAGGAGAGGAGGGTGAGGAAGGAGAGGAGGGTTGAGGAAGGGAAGGAGAGGAGGGTGAGGAAGGAGAGGAGGGTGAGGGAAGGAGAGGAGGGTTGAGGAAGGGAAGGAGAGGAGGGTTGAGGAAGGAGAGGAGGGTGAGGAAGGGAAGGAGAGGAGGGTTGAGGAAGGAGAGGAGGGTGAGGAAGGAGAGGAGGGTGAGGGAAGGAGAGGAGGGTTGAGGAAGGAGAGGAGGGTGAGGAAGGAGAGGAGGGTGAGGAAGGAGAGGATGGTGAGGAAGGAGAGGAGGGTTGAGGAAGGAGAGGAGGGTGAGGAAGGAGAGGAGGGTTGAGGAAGGAGAGGAGGGTTGAGGAAGGAGAGGAGGGTGAGGAAGGAGAGGAGGGTGATGGAAGGAGAGGAGGGTGGGGAAGGAGAGGAGGGTGAGGAAGGAGAGGAGGGTGAGGAAGGAGAGGAGGGTTGAGGAAGGGAAGGATAGGAATGGTGAGGAAGGAGAGGAGGGTTGAGGAAGGGAAGGAGAGGAGGGTGAGGAAGGAGAGGAGGGTTGAGGAAGGGAAGGAGAGGAGGGTGAGGAAGGAGAGGAGGGTGAGGGGAAGGAGAGGAGGGTTGAGGAAGGGAAGGAGAGGAGGGTTGAGGAAGGAGAGGAGGGTGAGGAAGGGAAGGAGAGGAGGGTTGAGGAAGGAGAGGAGGGTGAGGAAGGAGAGGAGGGTGAGGGAAGGAGAGGAGGGTTGAGGAAGGAGAGGAGGGTGAGGAAGGAGAGGAGGGTGAGGAAGGAGAGGAGGGTTGAGGAAGGAGAGGAGGGTTGAGGAAGGAGAGGAGGGTTGAGGAAGGAGAGGAGGGTGAGGGAAGGAGAGGAGGGTTGAGGAAGGAGAGGAGGGTGAGGAAGGAGAGGAGGGTGAGGAAGGAGAGGAGGGTGAGGAAGGAGAGGAGGGTGAGGGAAGGAGAGGAGGGTGAGGAAGGAGAGGAGGGTGAGGAAGGAGAGGAGGGTGAGGAAGGAGAGGAGGGTGAGGAAGGAGAGGAGGGTGAGGAAGGAGAGGAGGGTGAGGAAGGAGAGGAGGGTGAGGAAGGAGAGGAGGGTGAGGAAGGAGAGGAGGGTGAGGAAGGAGAGGAGGGTGAGGAAGGAGAGGAGGGTTGAGGAAGGAGAGGAGGGTGAGGAAGGAGAGGAGGGTGAGGAAGGAGAGGAGGGTGAGGAAGGAGAGGAGGGTGAGGAAGGAGAGGAGGGTGAGGAAGGAGAGGAGGGTTGAGGAAGGAGAGGAGGGTGAGGAAGGAGAGGAGGGTTGAGGAAGGAGAGGAGGGTGAGGAAGGAGAGGAGGGTGAGGAAGGAGAGGAGGGTGAGGAAGGAGAGGAGGGTGAGGGAAGGAGAGGAGGGTGAGGAAGGGAAGGAGAGGAGGGTTGAGGAAGGAGAGGAGGGTTGAGGAAGGAGAGGAGGGTGAGGAAGGGAAGGAGAGGAGGGTTGAGGAAGGAGAGGAGGGTGAGGAAGGAGAGGAGGGTTGAGGAAGGAGAGGAGGGTTGAGGAAGGAGAGGAGGGTGAGGAAGGAGAGGAGGGTTGAGGAAGGAGAGGAGGGTGAGGAAGGAGAGGAGGGTGAGGAAGGAGAGGAGGGTGAGGAAGGAGAGGAGGGTGAGGAAGGAGAGGAGGGTTGAGGAAGGAGAGGAGGGTGAGGAAGGAGAGGAGGGTGAGGAAGGAGAGTTGAGGATGATCAGCCTAGATCTTTACCTCCTCCCGTCTGTTCAAGTTCTCCTCAAAGTCCCGCACTCCCATGATGCCTTTCAGGCAGAGCGCCCGGACGCCCACGATGCCGATCTGACAGTCGAAGAAGGGTTCCCCCATCATCAGCACCTAGAGGAGAGGAGGAGAGGTGAGGAGGAGGAAGAGAGGAGAGGAGAGGAGAGGAGGAGAGGTGAGGAGGAGGAGGAAGAGAGGAGAGGAGGAGGAAGAGAGGAGAGAAGGAGAGGTGAGGAGGAGGAAGAGAGGAGAGGAGGAGGAAGAGAGGAGAGGAGGAGAGGTGAGGAGGAGGAGGAAGAGAGGAGAGGAGGAGGAAGAGAGGAGGAGGAGGAAGAGAGGAGGAGAGGTGAGGAGGAGGAAGAGAGGAGAGGAGAGGAGGAGAGGTGAGGTGAGGAGGAGGAAGAGAGGAGAGGAGAGGTGAGGTGAGGAGGAGGAAGAGAGGAGAGGAGAGGTGAGGTGAGGAGGAGGAAGAGAGGAGAGGAGAGGTGAGGTGAGGAGGAGGAAGAGAGGAGAGGAGAGGAGAGGAGGAGAGGAGGAGGAAGAGAGGTGAGGTGAGGAGGAGGAAGAGAGGAGAGGAGCTTCAGAGAGTGATCAGACCACTGGGCTCCTGGGAAATGGAGCCAGACTGAGGGACCTTCCCTACAGTGGAGAAGGACTCAAAACAGGCCTTAATTAAGGGCATTCAGTCACACACAGGAATGAACCCACCTGCGGTCCGCGGTTTAAGAGCCCGTATCATTGGCCGATCATGAACAAGGCTCTTTGACTGTGATGAGTGTGTGGCGGTGTTACGCTGTGGTGTCGGTGAAGTTACACCATCATTATGTCTTTATAAAAGACCTGGGACAGATGAAGGCCACCCCGCTCAATCTGCTGTAGCCGTCTGGAACCACCAGCTGGCCCAAATGGCACCCTATTCCCTATATAGTGCACTGTTTTTAACCAGAGCCCATAGGGCCATAGGGGTTCTGGTCAAAGGTAGTGCACTAAACAGGGACTAGAGTGCCATTTAGGAGGCAACCCTAAGTGTGGTTCGCCTTGCTTACCGTGGGTTCCTCCCGAACCACACCAATAAAACCTTGTTTGAATAATTACAAGCCTTGCTTTCCCTGTTTAACCATTCTCCTCTCCTCTCCCTGCTTCCACGGCCCTCCTCCTCCTCCTCGTTCCCTGTTTAACCATCCCCCTCCTCCTCGTTCCCTGTTTAACCATCCCCCTCCTCCTCCTCCTCGTTCCCTGTTTAACCATCCCCCTCCTCGTTCCCTGTTTAACCATCCCCCTCCTCCTCCTGTTCCCCCTGTTTAACCATCCCCCTCCTCCTCCTCGTTCCCTGTTTAACCATCCCCCTCCTCCTCCTCGTTCCCTGTTTAACCATCCCCCTCCTCCTCCTCGTTCCCTGTTTCACCATCCCCCTCCTCCTCCTCGTTCCCTGTTTCACCATCCCCCTCCTCCTCCTCGTTCCGTTTAACCATCCCCCTCCTCCTCCTCGTTCCGTTTAACCATCCCCCTCCTCCTCCTCGTTCCGTTTAACCATCCCCCTCCTCCTCCTCGTTCCCTGTTTCACCATCCTCCTCCTCCTCCTCGTTCCCTGTTTAACCATCCCCCTCCTCCTCCTCCTCGTTCCCTGTTTAACCATCCCCCTCCTCCTCCTCGTTCCCTGTTTAACCATCCCCCTCCTCCTCGTTCCCTGTTTAACCATCCTCCTCCTCCTCGTTCCCTGTTTAACCATCCCCCTCCTCCTCCTCCTCGTTCCCTGTTTAACCATCCCCCTCCTCCTCCTCCTCGTTCCCTGTTTCACCATCCCCCTCCTCCTCCTCGTTCCCTGTTTAACCATCCCCCTCCTCCTCGTTCCCTGTTTAACCATCCCCCTCCTCCTCGTTCCCTGTTTAACCATCCTCCTCCTCCTCGTTCCATGTTTAACCATCCTCCTCCTCCTCCTCGTTCCCTGTTTCACCATTCCCCTCCTCCTCCTCGTTCCCTGTTTAACCATCCTCCCCCTCCTCGTTCCCTGTTTAACCATCCCCCCCTCCTCCTCGTTCCCTGTTTAACCATCCTCCTCCTCCTCGTTCCCTGTTTAACCATCCCCCTCCTCCTCCTCCTCCCCTTCCCTGTTTAACCATCCCCCCTCCTCCTCCTCCATCCCCTCCTTCCCCTGTTTAACCATCCCCCTCCCTCCATCCTCCTCCTCGTTCCCTGTTTAACCATCCCCCTCCTCCCCTCCCATCCTCCTTCCCTGTTTAACCATCCCCTCCTCCTCGTTTCCTCCATCCCCCTCCTCGTTCCCTGTTTAACCATCCCCCCTCCTCCTCCCCCCTCCTCCTCCCTGTTTCACCATTCCCCTCCTCCTCCTCGTTCCCTGTTTAACCATCCTCCTCCTCCTCCTCCTCGTTCCCTGTTTAACCATCCTCCTCCTCCTCCTCCTCGTTTCCTGTTTAACCATCCCCCTCCTCCTCCTCGTTCCCTGTTTCACCATCCCCCTCCTCCTCCTCCTCCTCCTCCTCCTCGTTCCCTGTTTAACCATCCCCCTCCTCCTCCCTCCTCGTTCCCTGTTTAACCATCCCCTCCTCCTCGTTCCCTGTTTAACCATCCCCCCTCCTCCTCCTCGTTCCGTTTAACCATCCCCCCCTCCCCCTCCTCGTTCCCTGTTTAACCATCCCCCCCCTCCTCCTCGTTCCCTGTTTAACCACCCCCCTCCTCCTCGTTCCCTGTTTAACCATCCTCCTCCTCGTTCCCTGTTTAACCATCCCCCTCCTCGTTCCCTGTTTAACCATCCTCCTCCTCCTCGTTCCCTGTTTAACCATCCTCCTCCTCCTCGTTTCCTGTTTAACCATCCCCCTCCTCCTCCTCGTTTCCTGTTTAACCATCCCCCTCCTCGTTTCCTGTTTAACCATCCTCCTCCTCCTCCTCGTTTCCTGTTTAACCATCCCCCTCCTCCTCCTCGTTCCCTGTTTAACCATCCTTCTCCTCCTCCTCGTTTCCTGTTTAACCATCCTCCTCCTCCTCCTCGTTTCCTGTTTAACCATCCTCCTCCTCCTCCTCGTTTCCTGTTTAACCATCCCCCTCCTCCTCCTCGTTTCCTGTTTAACCATCCTCCTCCTCCTCCTCGTTCCCTGTTTAACCATCCTCCTCCTCCTCCTCGTTCCCTGTTTCACCATTCCCCTCCTCCTCCTCGTTCCCTGTTTAACCATCCTCCTCCTCCTCGTTTCCTGTTTCACCATTCCCCTCCTCCTCCTCCTCGTTCCCTGTTTAACCATCCCCCTCCTCCTCCTCGTTCCCTGTTTAACCATCCCCCCTCCTCCTCCTCGTTCCCTGTTTAACCCCCTCCTCCTCCTCGTTCCCTGTTTAACCATCCCCCCTCCTCCTCCCCTCGTTTAACCCTCCTCCTCGTTCCCTAACCATCCCCTCCTCCCCTCCATCCTCGTTCCCTGTTTAACCATCCCCCCCTCCTCCTCCTCGTTCCCTGTTTAATCCCCCTCCTCCTCCTCCTCCATCCCCCTCCTCCTCCTCGTTCCCTGTTTAACCATCCCCCTCCTCCTCCCTCCATCCCCCTCCTCCTCGTTCCCTGTTTAACCATCCCCCTCCTCCTCCTCCTCCCCTGTTTAACCATCCCCTCCTCCTGTTCCCTGTTTAACCATCCCCCTCCTCCTCCTCGTTCCCTGTTTAACCATCCCCCCTCCTCCTCGTTCCCTGTTTTACCATCCCCCTCCTCCTCGTTCCCTGTTTAACCATCCCCCTCCTCCTCCTCCTCCTCCTCGTTCCCTGTTTAAACATCCCCCTCCTCCTCGTTCCCTGTTTAACCATCCCCCTCCTCCCCTCGTTCCCTGTTTAACCATCCCCCTCCCTCCTCCCCTGTTTAACCATCCCCCTCCTCCTCCTCCTCGTTCCCTGTTTAACCATCCCCCTCCTCCTCCCCTCCATCCCCCTCCTCCTCCTCGTTCCCTGTTTAACCATCCCCCCTCCTCCTCCTCCTCGTTCCCATCCCCCTCCTCCTCCTCGTTCCCTGTTTAACCATCCCCCTCCTCCTCCTCCTCGTTCCCTGTTTAACCATCCCCCTCCTCCTCCTCGTTCCCTGTTTAACCATCCCCCTCCTCCTCCATCCTCCTCCTCCTCCTCGTTCCCTGTTTAACCCCCCCTCCTCCTCGTTCCTGTTTAACCATCCCCCTCCTCCTCCCTCCTCGTTCCCTGTTTCACCAACCCCCTCCTCCTCCTCGTTCCCTGTTTAACCATCCCCCCTCCTCCTCGTTCCCTGTTTAACCATCCCCTCCTCCTCCTCGTTCCCTGTTTAACCATCCCCCTCCTCCTCCTCCTCGTTCCCTGTTTAACCATCCCCCTCCCTCCTCGTCCTCCATCCCCCTCCTCCTCGTTCCCTGTTTAACCATCCCCCTCCTCCTCGTCCCTGTTTAACCATCCCCTCCTCCTCGTTCCCTGTTTAACCATCCCCCTCCTCCTCGTTCCCTGTTTAACCATCCCCCTCCTCCTCCCCTCGTTCCCTGTTTAACCATCCCCCCTCCTCCTCCTCGTTCCCTGTTTAACCATCCCCCTCCTCCTCCTCGTTCCCTGTTTAACCATCCCCCCTCCCCTCCTCCCCTCCATCCTCCTCCTCCTCCTTCCCTGTTTAACCATCCCCCTCCTCCTTCCCTCCTCCCCTCCTCCTCCTCGTTCCCTGTTTAACCATCCCCCTCCTCCTCCTCCTCGTTCCCTGTTTAACCATCCCCCTCCTCCTCCCCTCCATCCCCCTCCTCCTCCTCGTTCCCTGTTTAACCATCCCCCTCCTCCTCCTCCTCGTCCCTGTTTAACCATCCCCCTCCTCCTCCTCCCTGTTTAACCATCCCCCTCCTCGTTCCCTGTTTAACCATCCCCCTCCTCCTCGTTCTCGTTCCCTGTTTAACCATCCCCCCCTCCTCCTCCTCGTTCCCTGTTTAACCATCCCCCTCCTCCTCCTCCTCGTTCCCTGTTTAACCATCCCCTCCTCCTCCTCGTTCCCTGTTTAACCATCCCCCTCCTCCCTCCTCGTTCCCTGTTTAACCATCCCCCTCCTCCTCCTCGTTCCCTGTTTAACCATCCCCCCTCCTCCCCTCGTTCCCTGTTTAACCATCCCCCTCCTCCTCCTCGTTCCCTGTTTAACCATCCCCCTCCT
>NW_027008857.1:30428-57928 GCF_036934945.1 Oncorhynchus masou masou
GGAGGGGGTGGTTAAACAGGGAACGAGGAGGAGGGGAGGAGGATGGTTAAACAGGGAACGAGGAGGAGGGGGGGGATGGTTAAACAGGGAACGAGGAGGAGGAGGGGGATGGTTAAACAGGGAACGAGGAGGAGGGGGGGGATGGTTAAACAGGGAACGAGGAGGAGGAGGGGGATGGTTAAACAGGGAACGAGGAGGAGGAGGAGGGGGATGGTTAAACAGGGAACGAGGAGGAGGAGGGGGATGGTTAAACAGGGAACGAGGAGGAGGAGGGGGATGGTTAAACAGGGAACGAGGAGGAGGAGGGGGATGGTTAAACAGGGAACGAGGAGGGGAGGAGGGGGATGGTTAAACAGGGAACGAGGAGGAGGAGGAGGGGATGGTTAAACAGGGAACGAGGAGGGAGGGGGATGGTTAAACAGGGAACGAGGAGGAGGAGGAGGAGGGTGGTTAAACAGGGAACGAGGAGGAGGGGATGGTTAAACAGGGAACGAGGAGGAGGGAGGGGGATGGTTAAACAGGGAACGAGGAGGAGGGGGGGATGGTTAAACAGGGAACGAGGAGGAGGAGGGGGATGGTTAAACAGGGAACGAGGAGGAGGAGGAGGGGATGGTTAAACAGGGAACGAGGAGGAGGAGGGGGATGGTTAAACAGGGAACGAGGAGGAGGAGGGGGATGGTTAAACAGGGAACGAGGAGGAGGGGGATGGTTAAACAGGGAACGAGGAGGAGGAGGGGATGGTTAAACAGGGAGAGGAGGAGGAGGAGGGGGATGGTTAAACAGGGAACGAGGAGGAGGAGGGGGATGGTTAAACAGGGAACGAGGAGGAGGGGGATGGTTAAACAGGGAACGAGGAGGAGGAGGGGGATGGTTAAACAGGGAACGAGGAGGAGGAGGGGGATGGTTAAACAGGGAACGAGGAGGAGGGGGATGGTTAAACAGGGAAAGGAGGGGGATGGTTAAACAGGGAACGAGGAGGAGGAGGAGGGGATGGTTAAACAGGGAACGAGGAGGAGGAGGAGGGGGATGGTTAAACAGGGAACGAGGAGGGAGGGGATGGTTAAACAGGGAACGAGGAGGAGGAGGGGGATGGTTAAACAGGGAACGAGGAGGAGGAGGGGGATGGTTAAACAGGGAACGAGGAGGAGGAGGAGGAGGATGGTTAAACAGGGAACGAGGAGGAGGAGGAGGAGGATGGTTAAACAGGGAACGAGGAGGAGGAGAGGGGATGGTTAAACAGGGAACGAGGAGGAGGAGGGGGATGGTTAAACAGGGAACGAGGAGGGAGGAGGGGGATGGTTAAACAGGGAACGAGGAGGAGGAGGAGGATGGTTAAACAGGGAACGAGGAGGGGGATGGTTAAACAGGGAACGAGGAGGAGGAGGGGGATGGTTAAACAGGGAACGAGGAGGAGGAGGAGGATGGTTAAACAGGGAACGAGGAGGAGGGGGATGGTTAAACAGGGAACGAGGAGGAGGAGGGGGATGGTTAAACAGGGAACGAGGAGGAGGGGGATGGTTAAACAGGGAACGAGGAGGAGGGGGATGGTTAAACAGGGAACGAGGAGGAGGAGGGATGGTTAAACAGGGAACGATGAGGAGGGGGATGGTTAAACAGGGAATGAGGAGTGAGGGATGATAAACAGGGAAACGAGGAGGAGGGATGGAGTTAAACAGGGAACGAGGAGGAGGGGGATGGTTGGGAACAGGGAATTGAGTGAGGAGGAGGAGGGGGATGGTTAGCTCAGGGAACGAGGAGGGGAGGATGGTTAAACAGGGAACGAGGAGGAGGAGGAGGGGGATGGTTAAACAGGGAACGAGGAGGAGGGGGATGTTTAAACAGGGAACGAGGAGGAGGAGGAGGGGGATGGTTAAACAGGGAATCTAGGAGGAGGAGGAGGGGGATGGTTAAATAGGGAACGCAGAGGAGGAGGAGGAGGATGGTTAAACAGGGAACGAGGAGGAGGGGATGGTTAAACAGGGAACAAGGAGGAGGAGGATGGCCGTGGAAGCAGGGAGAGAGGTTAAACAGGGAAAGCAAGGCTTGTAATTATTCAAACAAGGTTTTATTGGTGTGGTTCGGGGGGAACCCACGGTAAGCAAGGCGAACCACACTTAGGGTTGCCTCCTAAATGGCACTCTGGTCCCTGTTTAGTGCACTACCTTTGACCAGAACCTCTATGGCCCTATGGGCTCTGGTTAAAAACAGTGCACTATATAGGGAATAGTGTGCCATTTGGGCCAGCTGGTGGTTCCAGACGGCTACAGCAGATTGAGCGGGGTGGCCTTCATCTGTCCCAGGTCTTTTATAAAGACATAATGATGGTGTAACTTCACCGACACCACAGCGTAACACCGCCACACACTCATCACAGTCAAAGAGCCTTGTTCATGATCGGCCAATGATACGGGCTCTTAAACCGCGGACCGCAGGTGGGTTCATTCCTGTGTGTGACTGAATGCCCTTAATTAAGGCCTGTTTTGAGTCCGCGCTTCTCCACTGTAGGGAAGGTCCCTCAGTCTGGCTCCATTTCCCAGGAGCCCAGTGGTCTGGTCACTCTCTGAAGCTCTCCAAACCTCCTCTCTTCCTCCTCCTCACCTCACCTCTCTCCCTCCTCCTCACCTCTCCTCCTCTCCTCTCCTATCTTCCTCCTCCTCACCTCACCTCTCTTCCTCCTCCTTCCTCACCTCTCCTCCTCTCCTCTCCTCTCCTCTCTTCCCTCCTCCTCTCCCTCTCCCTCTCCCTCTCCTCTCTTCCTCCTCCCTCACCTCTCCTCTCCTCTCTTCCTCCTCACCTCCTCTCCTCTCTCTCTTCCTCCTCCTCACCTCTTCACCTCTCCTCCTCTCCCCTCTCCTCTCTTCCTCCTCCTCACCTCTCCCTCCTCTCCTCTCTCTTCCTCCTCCCATCCTCATCGCCTCCCCCTCTTCCCCTCCCCTCCTCACCTCTCCTCTCCTCTCTTCCTCCTCCTCACCTCACCTCTCCTCCTCTCCTCTCCTCTCTTCCTCCTCCCTCACCTCCTCCTCTCCTCTCTTCCTCCTCCTCTCCTCTCTTCCTCCTCCTCTCCTCTCTTCCTCCTCCTCCTCCCCTCCTCCTCTCCTCTCTTCCTCCTCCTCTCCTCTCTTCCTCCTCCTCACCTCTCCTTCTCTCCCCTCTTCCTCCTCCTCTCCTCTCCTCCTCCTCCTCCTCACCCTCTCCTCCTCTCCTCTCCTCTCCCTCTCTTCTTCTCCCTCACCTCTCCTCTCCTCTAGGTGCTGATGATGGGGGAACCCTTCTTCGACTGTCAGATCGGCATCGTGGGCGTCCGGGCGCTCTGCCTGAAAGGCATCATGGGAGTGCGGGACTTTGAGGAGAACTTGAACAGACGGGAGGAGGTAAAGATCTAGGCTGATCATCCTCAACTCTCCTTCCTCAACCCTCCTCTCCTTCCTCACCCTCCTCTCCTTCCCTCACCCTCCTCTCCTTCCCTCACCCTCCTCTCCTTCCCTCACCCTCCTCTCCTTCCCTCACCCTCCTCTCCTTCCCCAACCCTCCCTCCCCTTCCTCACCCTCCTCTCCTTCCTCACCTCCTCTCCTTTCCCCAACCCTCCTCTCCTTCCTCACCTCCTCTCCTTCCTCCCCCTGACTCTCCTTCCCAACCCCTCCTCTCCCTTCCTCTCACCCTCCCTCTCCTTCCTCAACCCTCCTCTCCTTCTCTCACCCTCCTCTCCTTCCTAATCTCCTCTCCTTCCCTAACCCTCCTCTCCTTCCCCCAACCCTCCTCTCCTTCCCTCAACCCTCCTCTCCTTCCTCACCTCCTTCCCTCAACCCTCCCTCTCCTTCCCTCTCAACCCTCCTCTCCTCCTTCCTCACCTCCTCTCCTTCCTCAACCCTCCTCTCCTTCCTCACCCTCCTCTCCTTCCCTCACCCCCTCCTCCTTCCCCAACCCTCCTCTCCTTCCCCTCAACCCTCCTCTCCTTCCCTCAACCTCCTCCTCTCCTTCCTCCACTCCTCCTCTCCTTCCTCAACCCTCCTCTCCTTCCCTTCCTCAACCCTCCTCTCCTTCCTCACCCTCCTCTCCTTCCCTTCCACAACTCTCCTCTCCTTCCTCAACCCTCCTCTCCTCTCCTTCCCTCAACCCTCCTCTCCTCTCCTTCCTCAACCCTCCTCTCCTTCCTCAACCCTCCTCTCCTTCCTCAACCCTCCTCTCCTTCCTCACCTTCCTCTCCTTCCTCACCCTCCTCTCCTTCCTCACCCTCCTCTCCTTCCTCAACCCTCCTCTCCTTCCCTTCCTCACCCTCCTCTCCTTCCTCACCCTCCTCTCCTTCCCTTCCTCAACCCTCCTCTCCTTCCTCACCATTCCTCTCCTTCCCTTCCTCAACCCTCCTCTCCTTCCTCACCAGTCCTCTCCTTCCCTTCCTCAGCCCTCCTCTCCTTCCTCACCCTCCTCTCCTTCCTCACCCTCCTCTCCTTCCTCACCCTCCTCTCCTTCCTCACCCTCCTCTCCTTCCTCACCTCCTCCTTCCTCACCCTCCTCTCCTTCCTCACCCTCCTCTCTCCTTCCTCAACCTCCTCCTCTCCTTCCTCAACCCTCCTCTCCTCTCCTCCTCAACCCTCCTCTCCTTCCTCAACCCTCCTCTCCTTCCTCACCTCTCCTCTCCTTCCCTCACCCTCCTCTCCTTCCTCACCCTCCTCTCCTTCCCTCACCCTCCTCCTCCTCTCAACCCTCTCTCCTTCCTCCTCACCCTCCTCTCCTTCCTCACCCTCCCTCTCCTTCCCTTCCTCAACCCTCCTCTCCTTCCTCACCATTCCTCTCCTTCCCTTCCTCAACCCCTCCTCTCCTTCCTCACCATTCCTCTCCTTCCCTTCCTCAACCCTCCTCTCCTTCCTCACCCTCCTCTCCTTCCTCACCCTCCTCTCCTTCCTCACCCTCCTCTCCTTCCCTCACCCTCCTCTCCTTCCCTCACCCTCCTCTCCTTCCTCACCCTCCTCTCCTTCCTCAACCCTCCTCTCCTTCCTCAACCCTCCTCTCCTTCCCTTCCTCACCCTCCTCTCCTCTCCTTCCTCACCCTCCTCCCCTTCCTCTCCTCTCCTTCCTCAACCCTCCTCTCCTTCCTCACCCTCTTCTCCTTCCTCACCCTCCACTCCTTCCTCTCTTCTCCTTCCTCTCCTCTCCTTCCTCTCCTTCCTCTCCTGTAACCTTTACCTCAAACTAACATCTCTTCCAGTGAACCTGCAGTGTGGTTTGATTGTTGGCTAAATCTATGACTGTGTCAGTGTGTTTCTATGCTGTGATTGATTGTCTGTCCTCTCCTCCTCTGTCTGTCCTCTCTAAATCTATGACTGTGTCAGTGTGTTTCTATACTGTGATTGATTGTCTGTCCTCTCCTCCTCTGTCTGTCCTCTCTAAATCTATGACTGTGTCAGTGTGTTTCTATGCTGTGATTGATTGTCTGTCCTCTCCTCCTCTGTCTGTCCTCTCTAAATCTATGACTGTGTCAGTGTGTTTCTATACTGTGATTGATTGTCTGTCCTCTCCTCCTCTGTCTGTCCTCTCTAAATCTATGACTGTGTCAGTGTGTTTCTATGCTGTGATTGATTGTCTGTCCTCTCCTCCTCTGTCTGTCCTCTCTAAATCTATGACTGTGTCAGTGTGTTTCTATACTGTGATTGATTGTCTGTCCTCTCCTCCTCTGTCTGTCCTCTCTAAATCTATGACTGTGTCAGTGTGTTTCTATGCTGTGATTGATTGTCTGTCCTCTCCTCCTCTGTCTGTCCTCTCTAAATCTATGACTGTGTCAGTGTGTTTCTATGCTGTGATTGATTGTCTGTCCTCTCCTCCTCTGTCTGTCCTCTCTAAATCTATGACTGTGTCAGTGTGTTTCTATGCTGTGATTGATTGTCTGTCCTCTCCTCCTCTGTCTGTCCTCTCTAAATCTATGACTGTGTCAGTGTGTTTCTATGCTGTGATTGATTGTCTGTCCTCTCCTCCTTCCAGGATGCAGTGTTCTTCAGCTGTGGAGAGAGTCTGAGCAGTAAAGGCATGACCTACCTGACCAACTCCCTGTTCGACTACCGCTCTCCAGAGAACAACGGTGTCAGAGCAGAGTTCATCCTGGATGCCACCAATCACAAGGTCAGAACTCACACAGGCCTTATCGTGCACAATTATTATCATGGTATTACACATTACTGACATGTCCTTTATACTGTATCTGACCTACGGTCTTTACATTAAATATCAACCTGTTAGTCCTCGTCAACCTGTTAGTCCTCGTCAACCTGTTAGTCCTCGTCAACCTGTTAGTCCTCGTCAACCTGTTAGTCCTCGTCAACCTGTTAGTCCTCGTCTACCTGTTAGTCCTCGTCAACCTGTTAGTCCTCGTCAACCTGTTAGTCCTCGTCAACCTGTTAGTCCTCGTCAACCTGTTAGTCCTCATCAACCTGTTTAGCCCTATGCTGCCCCCCCCCATCTCTTCAGGTCTGTTTAGCCCTATGCCCCCCCCCCCATCTCTTCAGGTCTGTTTAGCCCTATGCTGACCCCCATGTCTCTTCAGGCCTGTTTAGCCCTCTGCTGACCCCCTGTCTCTTCAGGCCTGTTTAGCCCTATGCTGACCCCCGTCTCTTCAGGCCTGTTTAGCCTATGCTGACCCCCTGTCTCTTCAGGCCTGTTTAGCCCTCTGCTGACCCCCCTGTCTCTTCAGGCCTGTTTAGCCCTATGCTGACCCCTGTCTCTTCAGGCCTGTTTAGCCCTATGCTGACCCCCTGTCTCTTCAGGCCTGTTTAGCCCTATGCTCAGGCCTGTTTAGCCCTATGCTGACCCCTGTCTCTTCAGGCCTGTTTAGCCCTATGCTGACCCCCTGTCTCTTCAGGCCTGTTTAGCCCTATGCTGACCCCCTGTCTCTTCAGGCCTGTTTAGCCCTATGCTGACCCCCCGTCTCTTCAGGCCTGTTTAGCCCTATGCTGACCCCCTGTCTCTTCAGGCCTGTTTAGCCCTATGCTGACCCCCCTGTCTCTTCAGGCCTGTTTAGCCCTATGCTGACCCCCTGTCTCTTCAGGCCTGTTTAGCCCTATGCTGACCCCTGTCTCTTCAGGCCTGTTTAGCCCTATGCTGACTGTCTCTTCAGGCCTGTCTAGCCCTATGCTGACCTCCTGTCCTGGTCTGTGTTTGACAGGAGACCTACACAGGGCTCAGGCATGCAGCGCTTGGGGCCTTCTACATGGATTACCTCTACACAGTGGAGACCAGCAGCACCAAGGGTAGTGTCTCATTCCTCAGACCACACACAAGCCTCCTCTCTCTCCCTCCCTCTCTCTGTCTCTGTGTCTCTCTGTCTCTCTCTCTCTCTCTCTCTGTGTGTGTCTGTCTCTCTGTGTGTCTCTCTCTCTCTCTGTCTCTCTCTCTCCCTCCCTCTCTCTCTCTCCCTCTCTCTGTTTCTCTCTCCCTCTCTCTGTCGCTCTCTGTCTCTCTCCCTCTCTCTGTCTCTCTCTGTCTCTCTCTTTCTCACTCCCCTCCCCTCTCTCTCTCTCTCTCTCTCTGTCTCTCTCCCTCTCTCTGTCTCTCTCTGTCTCTCTCTGTCTCTCTCTTTCTCACTCCCCCTCCCCTCTCTCCCTCTGTCTCTCTCTGTCTCTCTCTCTGTCTCTCTCTTCTCACCTCCCCCTCCCCCTCTCTCTCTCTCTCTGTCTGTCTCTGTCTCTCTCTTTCTCACTCCCCCCTCCCCTCTCTCTCTCTCTCTGTCTCTCTCTGTCTCTCTCTTTCTCACTCCCCCCTCCCCTCTCTCTCTCTCTCTCCCTCTCTCTCTCCCTCTCTCCCTCTCTCTCTCACCCCATCCTCACCTGGAGGGGATCTGTCACTGTGTTTAGTATGGGACTTTCTCTCCCCGTGAGGCTTGTTCTTCCTGTATTTGACCCGTAGCTCTTCAGACAGTGAATGCTCTCTCTGTACCACACAGCTAATTACACGTCAGTCTGACTGACTGGGACTTTTACATTCTTCTGATTCCTCTTCTCTCGGTGACTGACTGTTTCTCTCAGTGACTGACTGTTTCTCTCAGTGACAGACTGTTTCTCTCGGTGACAGACTGTTTCTCTCGGTGACAGACTGTTTCTCTCGGTGACAGACTGTTTCTCTCGGTGACAGACTGTTTCTCTCGGTGACAGACTGTTTCTCTCGGTGACAGACTGTTTCTCTCGGTGACAGACTGTTTCTCTCGGTGACAGACTGTTTCTCTCGGTGACAGACTGTTTCTCTCAGTGACAGGCTGCTTCTCTCGGTGACAGACTGCTTCTCTCAGTGACTGACTGTTTCTCTCGGTGACAGACTGTTTCTCTCGGTGACAGACTGTTTCTCTGTAGCAGTGGATGTTTGTTAGAAAAATATGCTTCAAAAGGCCAACTAAATGATCTCAGGTAAACAGGTTGGAGCAAAAGGCTGTAGACCCACAGTAACACTGACCCACAGTAACACTGACCCACAGTAACATTGACCCACAGTAACATTGACCCACACTAACACTGACCCACAGTAACACTAACCCACAGTAACATTGACCCACAGTAACATTGACCCACAGTAACACTGACCCACAGTAACACTGACCCACAGTAACACTAACCCACAGTAACACTGACCCACAGTAACATTGACCCACAGTAACATTGACCCACAGTAACACTGACCCACAGTAACATTGACCCACAGTAACATTGACCCACAGTAACATCGACCCACACTAACACTGGACCCACAGTAACACTAACCCACAGTAACACTAACCCACAGTAACACTAACCCACAGTAACACTAACCCACAGTAACATTGACCCACACTAACATTGACCCACAGTAACGTTAACCCACACTAACATCGACCCACACTAACATCGACCCACAGTAACGCTAACCCACAGTAACACTAACCCACAGTAACACTAACCCACAGTAACATCGACCCACACTAACATTGACCCACAGTAACGTTAACCCACAGTAACGTCGACCCACAGTAACATCGACTCACACTAACATCGACTCACACTAACATCGACCCACAGTAACGCTGACCCACAGTAACGTCGACCCACAGTAACATCGACCCACACTAACGTTGACCCACAGTAACGTTGACCCACAGTAATGTTAACCCACAGTAACATTGACCCACAGTAACATTGACCCACATTAACATTGATCCACAGTAACATTGACCCACAGTAACAGTGACCCACAGTAACATTAACCCACAGTAACACTGACCCACAGTAACATTGACCCACAGTAACGCAACCCACAGTAACGCTAACCCACAGTAACACTGACCCACAGTAACATTGACCCACAGTAACGCTGACCCACAGTAACATTGGCCCACAGTAACGTTAACCCACAATAACATCGACCCACACTAACATCGACCCACAGTAACACTGACCCACAGTAACACTGACCCACAGTAACACTGACCCACAGTAACATTGACCCACAGTAACATTGACCCACAGTAACACTGACCCACAGTAACACTGACCCACAGTAACATCGACCCACACTAACATCGACCCACAGTAACGCTAACCCACAGTAACACTAACCCACAGTAACACTAACCCACAGTAACATTGACCCACAGTAACGCTAACTCCACAGTAACACTAACCCACAGTAACGTTGGACCCACAGTAACGTTAACCCACAGTAACACTGACCCACAGTAACACTGACCCACAGTAACATTGACCCACAGTAACACGACCGACAGTAACACTGACCCACAGTAACACTGAATCCGACAGTAACACTGACCCACAGTAACACTGACCCACAGTAACATTGACCCACAGTAACATTGACCACAGTAACATTGACCCACAGTAACATTGACCCACAGTAACGTTAACCCACAGTAACATTGACCCACAGTAACATTG
Source organism: Oncorhynchus masou masou (assembly GCF_036934945.1). Taxonomy (NCBI): domain Eukaryota; kingdom Metazoa; phylum Chordata; class Actinopteri; order Salmoniformes; family Salmonidae; genus Oncorhynchus; species Oncorhynchus masou. Next base: position 40,332 of record NW_027008857.1, read on the forward strand.
ACCCACAGTAACATTCGACCCACAGTAACACCGACCCACAGTAACACTGACCCACAGTAACATTGACCACAGTAACGTTAACCCACAGTAACACTGACCCACAGTAACGTTAACCCACAGTAACACTGACCCACAGTAACACTGACCCACAGTAACATTGACCCACAGTAACACTGACCCACAGTAACACTGACCCAGTCAGTAACATTGACCCACAGTAACACTGACCCACAGTAACATTGACCACAGTAACACTGACCTACAGTAACACTGACCCACAGTAACATTGACCCACAGTAACACTCCTGGACCCACAGTAACACTGACCCACAGTAACATTGACCCACAGTAACATTGACCCACAGTAACACTGACCCACAGTAACACTGACCCACAGTAACATTGACCCACAGTAACGTTAACCCACAGTAACACTGACCCACAGTAACACTGACCCACAGTAACATTGACCAGTAACACTGACCCACAGTAACACTGACCCACAGCAACATTGACCCACAGTAACGTTAACTCCACAGTAACACTGACCCACAGTAACACTGACCCACAGTAACATTGACCCACAGTAACACTGACCCACAGTAACACTGACCCACAGTAACATTGACCCACAGTAACGTTAACCCACAGTAACACTGACTCATTGCAACACTGACCCACAGTAACATTGACCACAGTAACGTTTGACCCACAGCAACATTGACCCACAGTAACATTGACCCACAGTAACGTTAACCCACAGTAACGCTAACCCACAGTAACACTGACCCACAGTAACATTGACCCACAGTAACGCTGACCCACAGTAACATTGGCCCACAGTAACGTTAACCCACAATAACATCGACCCACACTAACATCGACCCACAGTAACACTGACCCACAGTAACACTGACCCACAGTAACACTGACCCACAGTAACACTGACCCACAGTAACACTGACCCACAGTAACATTGACCCACAGTAACACTGACCCACAGTAACATCGACCCACACTAACATCGACCCACAGTAACGCTAACCCACAGTAACACTAACCCACAGTAACACTAACCCACAGTAACATCGACCCACACTTTAACATTGACCCACAGTAACGTTAACCCACACTAACATCGACCCACACCAATATCGACCCACAGTAACGCTAACCCACAGTAACACTAACCCACAGTAAACACTAACCCACAGTAACATCGACCCACACTAACACACCCACAGTAACGTTAACCCACACCAACATCGACCCACACCAACATCACCCACAGTAACGCTAACCCACAGTAACACCAACCCACAGTAACACTAACCCACAGTAACATCGACCCACACTAACATTGACCCACAGTAACGTTAACCCACAGTAATGCCACCCACAGTAACATCGACTCACACTAACATCGACTCACACTAACATCGACCCCACAGTAACGCGGACCCACAGTAACGCCGACCCACAGTAACATCGACCACACTAACGTGACCCACAGTAACGTTGACCCACAGTAATGTTAACCCACAAAAACATTGACCCACAGTAACATTGACCACACATTAACATTGATCCACAGTAACATTGACCCACAGTAACAGTGACTCACAGGCATGGCTGGCTAACCCACAGTAACACTGACCCACAGTAACATTGACCCACAGTAACGCGTTAACCCACAGTAACGCTAACCCACAGTAACACTGACCCACAGTAACATTGACTCCACAGTAACGCTGACCCACAGTAACATTGGCCCACAGTAACGTTAACCCACACAACATCGACCCACACTAACATCGACCCACAGTAATACTGACCCATTGTGTAACACTGACCCACAGTAACACTGACCCACAGTAACATTGACCCACAGTAACATTGACTCCACAGTAACATTGACCCACAGTAACACTGACTCCACAGTAACATCGACCCACACTCAACATCGACCCACAGTAACGCTAACCCACAGTAACACTGGCCCACGGTAACACTGGCCCACAGTGACGTTGGTACAGTAACGCTAACCTACAGTAACACTAACCCACAGTAACGTTGACCCACATAACGTTAACCCACAGTAACACTGACCCACAGTAACACTGACCCGCCAGTAACATTGACCTCATTGCAACACTGACCCACAGTAACACTGACCCACAGTAACACTGACTCACAGTAACACTGACCCACAGTAACATTGACCCACAGTACATTGACCCACAGTAACATTGACCCACAGTAACATTGACCCCAGTAACGTTAACCCACAGTAACATTGACCCACAGTAACATTGACCCACAGTAACATTTGACCCACAGTAATATTTGACTCCACAGTAACACTGACCCACAGTAACATTGACTCCCAGTAACGTTAACCCACAGTAACACTGACCCACAGTAACGTTAACCCACAGTAACACTGGACCCACAGTAACACTGACCCACAGTAACATTGGACTCCACAGTAACATTGACCCACAGTAACACTGACCCACAGTAACATTGACCCACAGTAACACTGACCCACAGTAACATTGACCCACAGTAACACTGACCCACAGTAACACTGACCCACAGTAACATTGACCCACAGTAACACTGACCCACAGTAACACTGACCCACAGTAACATTGACCCACAGTAACATTGACCCACAGTAACACTGACCCACAGTAACACTGACCCACAGTAACATTGACCCACAGTAACGTTAACCCACAGTAACACTGACCCACAGTAACACTGACCCACAGTAACATTGACCCACAGTAACACTGACCCACAGTAACACTGACCCACAGTAACATTGACCCACAGTAACGTTAACCCACAGTAACACTGACCCACAGTAACACTGACCCACAGTAACATTGACCCACAGTAACACTGACCCACAGTAACACTGACCCACAGTAACATTGACCCACAGTAACGTTAACCCACAGTAACACTGACCCACAGTAACACTGACCCACAGTAACATTGACCCACAGTAACGTTGACCCACAGTAACACTGACCCACAGTAACATTGACCCACAGTAACGTTAACCCACAGTAACGCTAACCCACAGTAACACTGACCCACAGTAACATTGACCCACAGTAACGCTGACCCACAGTAACATTGGCCCACAGTAACGTTAACCCACAATAACATCGACCCACACTAACATCGACCCACAGTAACACTGACCCACAGTAACACTGACCCACAGTAACACTGACCCACAGTAACATTGACCCACAGTAACATTGACCCACAGTAACACTGACCCACAGTAACATCGACCCACACTAACATCGACCCACAGTAACGCTAACCCACAGTAACACTAACCCACAGTAACACTAACCCACAGTAACATCGACCCACACTAACATTGACCCACAGTAACGTTAACCCACACTAACATCGACCCACACTAACATCGACCCACAGTAACGCTAACCCACAGTAACACTAACCCACAGTAACATCGACCCACACTAACATTGACCCACAGTAACGTTAACCCACAGTAACGTCGACCCACAGTAACATCGACTCACACTAACATCGACTCACACTAACATCGACCCACAGTAACGCTGACCCACAGTAACGTCGACCCACAGTAACATCGACCCACACTAACGTTGACCCACAGTAACGTTGACCCACAGTAATGTTAACCCACAGTAACATTGACCCACAGTAACATTGACCCACAGTAACATTGATCCACAGTAACATTGACCCACAGTAACAGTGACCCACAGTAACATTAACCCACAGTAACACTGACCCACAGTAACATTGACCCACAGTAACGTTAACCCACAGTAACGCTAACCCACAGTAACACTGACCCACAGTAACATTGACCCACAGTAACGCTGACCCACAGTAACATTGGCCCACAGTAACGTTAACCCACAATAACATCGACCCACACTAACATCGACCCACAGTAACACTGACCCACAGTAACACTGACCCACAGTAACACTGACCCACAGTAACATTGACCCACAGTAACATTGACCCACAGTAACATTGACCCACAGTAACACTGACCCACAGTAACATCGACCCACACTAACATCGACCCACAGTAACGCTAACCCACAGTAACACTAACCCACAGTAACACTAACCCACAGTAACATTGACCCACAGTAACGCTAACCCACAGTAACACTAACCCACAGTAACGTTGACCCACAGTAACGTTAACCCACAGTAACACTGACCCACAGTAACACTGACCCACAGTAACATTGACCCACAGTAACATTGACCCACAGTAACACTGACCCACAGTAACACTGACCCACAGTAACACTGACCCACAGTAACACTGACCCACAGTAACATTGACCCACAGTAACATTGACCCACAGTAACATTGACCCACAGTAACATTGACCCACAGTAACGTTAACCCACAGTAACATTGACCCACAGTAACATTGACCCACAGTAACATTGACCCACAGTAACACTGACCCACAGTAACACTGACCCACAGTAACATTGACCCACAGTAACGTTAACCCACAGTAACACTGACCCACAGTAACGTTAACCCACAGTAACACTGACCCACAGTAACACTGACCCACAGTAACATTGACCCACAGTAACACTGACCCACAGTAACACTGACCCACAGTAACATTGACCCACAGTAACACTGACCCACAGTAACATTGACCCACAGTAACATTGACCCACAGTAACACTGACCCACAGTAACACTGACCCACAGTAACATTGACCCACAGTAACACTGACCCACAGTAACACTGACCCACAGTAACATTGACCCACAGTAACATTGACCCACAGTAACACTGACCCACAGTAACACTGACCCACAGTAACATTGACCCACAGTAACGTTAACCCACAGTAACACTGACCCACAGTAACACTGACCCACAGTAACATTGACCCACAGTAACACTGACCCACAGTAACACTGACCCACAGTAACATTGACCCACAGTAACGTTAACCCACAGTAACACTGACCCACAGTAACACTGACCCACAGTAACATTGACCCACAGTAACACTGACCCACAGTAACACTGACCCACAGTAACATTGACCCACAGTAACGTTAACCCACAGTAACACTGACCCACAGTAACACTGACCCACAGTAACATTGACCCACAGTAACATTGACCCACAGTAACGTTGACCCACAGTAACACTGACCCACAGTAACATTGACCCACAGTAACGTTAACCCACAGTAACACTGACCCACAGTAACACTGACCCACAGTAACACTGACCCACAGTAACACTGACCCACAGTAACATTGACCCACAGTAACATTGACCATCCCCCCTGTCTCTCTCTGCTCTGCCCCCTGTCTCTCTCTGTCCCCCCTGTCTCTCTCTGTCCCCCTGTCTCTCTCTGCCCCCCCCGTCTCTCTCTGCCCCCCCTGTCTCTCTCTGTCCCCCCCCTGTCTCTCTCTGCCCCCCTGTCTCTCTCTCTGCCCCCCCACCGTCTCTCTCTGTCCCCCTCTGTCTCTCTCTGTCCTCCCCCTGCCTCTCTCTGTCCCCCCTCCTGTCTCTCTCTGTCCCCCCCCGTCTCTCTCTGTCCCCCCTGTGTCTCTCTGTCCCCCTGTCTCTCTGTCCCCCCTCCTGTCTCTATCTGTCCCCCCCCCGTCTTTCTCTGTCCCCCCCAGTCTCTCTCTGTCCCCCCTCCTGTCTCTCTCTGTCCCCCCCTGTCTCTCTCTGTCCCCCCCTGTCTCTCTCTGCCCCCCCGCCCCGTCTCTCTCTACATTCCCCCTCCTGCAGCCAGCCCCTGGGTTGTAGCTTCCCCTCCTGTCAGCTCAGATAATCCTCTAAATTAAACTAAACATTGATGGTGTCAGTCTGTACTGCCAGACCCATAGTGATGTGTGGATCAGTGTCATGGTGTCAGGGAGCTACAGTCATCAATGTGGAATGCTTTCCTATCGGTGTTCAGCCCCTGATGAGACTCTCCTGGTGGCAACCGATCAGATCTGCCACCGACCGCCGCCACAGGACTCCTCTGTCCCCCTGTCTCTCTCTCTCTGTCCCCCTGTCTCTCTCTCTCTGTTTGCCCCCTGTCTCTCTCTGTCCCCCTCTGTCTTTCTCTCTGTCCCCCTGTCTCTCTGTCCCCTGTCTCTCTCTGTCCCCCTCTGTCTCTCTCTGCGTCCCCCTGTCTCTGTCCTCCCTGTCTCTCTCTCTGCTCTGCTCCCCCGTCTCTCTGTCCCCTGTCTCTCTCTGCCCTCTGCCCTGTCTCTCTCTCTGCTCTGCCTCTGTCTCTCTGTCCCCTCTCTGTCTCTTCTCTGTTTCTGCCCTGTCTCTCTCTCTGTCCCCTGTCTCTCTCTGTCTACTCTCTGTCTCTCTCTGCCCCCTCTGCCTTCTCTCTGTCCCCCCTGTCTCTCTCTGCTCCCTCTGTTCTCTCTGCTCTGCCCCTGTCTCTTCTCTGTCCCCCCTGTCTCTCTCTGCTCTGCCCCCCTGTCTCTCTGTCCCCCCCTGTCTCTCTCTGTCCCCCCCTGTCTCTCTCTGTCCCCCCTGTCTCTCTCTCTGCTCTGCCCCCTGTCTCTCTCTGTCCCCCCCTGTCTCTCTCTGCTCTGCCCCCCCTGTCTCTCTCTGTCCCCCCTGTCTCTCTCTGCTCTGCCCCCCTGTCTCTCTCTGCTCTGCCCCCCTGTCTCTCTCTGTCCCCCCTGTCTCTCTCTGTCCCCCCTGTCTCTCTCTGCTCTGCCCCCCTGTCTCTCTCTGCTCTGTCCCCCTGTCTCTCTCTGTCCCCCCCTGTCTCTCTCTGTCCCCCCGTCTCTCTCTGTCCCCCCGTCTCTCTCTGTCCCCCCCCGTCTCTCTCTGTCCCCCCGCCTCTCTCTGTCCCCCCCACTGTCTCTCTCTGTCTCACCCCTGTCTCTCTCTGTCTCCCCCGTCTCTCTGTCTCCCCCTTCTCTCTCTGTCTCCCCCGTCTCTCTCTGTCTCCCCCGTCTGTCTCTGTCTCCCACCCGTCTCTCTCTGTCTCCCACCCGTCTCTCTCTGTCTCCCCCGTCTCTCTCTGTCTCCCCCGTCTCTCTCTGTCCCCCCTGTCTCTCTCTGCTCTGCCCCCCCTGTCTCTCTCTGTCCCCCCTGTCTCTCTCTGCTCTGCCCCCCTGTCTCTCTCTGTCCCCCCCCTGTCTCTCTCTGTCCCCCCCTGTCTCTCTCTGCTCTGCCCCCCTGTCTCTCTCTGTCCCCCCCTGTCTCTCTCTGCTCTGCCCCCTGTCTCTCTCTGTCCCCCTGTCTCTCTCTGCTCTGCCCCCCTGTCTCTCTCTGTCCCCCCTGTCTCTCTCTGCTCTGCCCCCCTGTCTCTCTCTGTCCCCCCTGTCTCTCTGCCCCCCTGTCTCTCTGTCCCCCCTGTCTCTCTGCCCCCCTGTCTCTCTCTGTCCCCCCTGTCTCTCTCTGCTCTGCCCCCCTGTCTCTCTCTGTCCCCCCTGTCTCTCTGCCCCCCTGCTCTCTCTCTGTCCCCCCTGTCTCTCTGTCCCCCCTGTCTCTCTCTGTCCCCCCCTGTCTCTCTCTGTCCCCCCTGTCTCTCTCTGTCCCCCCGTCTCTCTCTGTCCCCCCCACTGTCTCTCTCTGTCCCCCCCACTGTCTCTCTCTGTCTCCCCCGTCTCTCTCTGTCTCCCCCCGTCTCTCTGTCTCCCCCGTCTCTCTCTGTCTCCCCCCGTCTCTCTCTGTCTCCCCCGTCTCTCTCTGTCTCCCCCGTCTCTCTCTGTCTCCCCCGTCTCTCTCTGTCTCCCCCGTCTCTCTCTGTCTCCCCGTCTCTCTGTCTCCCCTGTCTCTCTCTGTCTCCCCCGTCTCTCTCTGTCCCCCCCTTTTTTTAGGTTAAAACGTAACTCGATCCTGTTTTTTTCGAAGTCATCGCACGTTTCGCAGACTCGCTATTGACTTCACAGAGAAGTAATGTGATGTTTTTGGGAGGGAGAAATGGGAGATGGTTAATTCTATAAATCCCAGCTGATTTCATCACTCTCCGTCCTTCATCTGATCCAACTGCTGCCACATGGTGCCTATTAGTCCTGATCTGCCACAGCCAATAGCAACGCAGACAGGGGAGAGGAAGTGACACGTTTAATCTCCAAAATCAAACAGGAATTTGAACCCTCCATTCATTCAGTAGAACAGAAATTCATGTCTGGCCCTGGACCAAATGGCACCCTGTTCCCTACATAGTGCACTACTTTAGACCGGGACCAAATGGCACCCTGTTCCCTATATAGTGCACTACTTTAGACCAGGACCAAATGGCACCCTATTCCCTACATAGTGCACTACTTTAGACCAGGACCAAATGGCACCCTGTTCCCTATATAGTGCACTACTTTAGACCAGGACCAAATGGCACCCTGTTCCCTATATAGTGCACTACTTTAGATCAGGACCAAATGGCACCCTGTTCCCTACATAGTGCACTACTTTAGACCAGGACCAAATGGCACCCTATTCCCTACATAGTGCACTACTTTAGACCAGGACCAAATGGCACCCTGTTCCCTATATAGTGCACTACTTTAGACCAGGACCAAATGGCACCCTGTTCCCTATATAGTGCACTACTTTAGACCAGGACCAAATGGCACCCTGTTCCCTATATAGTGCACTACTTTAGACCAGGACCAAATGGCACCCTGTTCCCTATATAGTGCACTACTTTAGACCAGGACCAAATGGCACCCTGTTCCCTACATAGTGCACTACTTTAGACCAGGACCAAATGGCACCCTGTTCCCTATATAGTGCACTACTTTAGACCAGGACCAAATGGCACCCTGTTCCCTACATAGTGCACTACTTTAGACCAGGACCAAATGGCACCCTGTTCCCTATATAGTGCACTACTTTAGACCAGGACCAAATGGCACCCTGTTCCCTACATAGTGCACTACTTTAGACCAGGACCAAATGGCACCCTGTTCCCTACATAGTGCACTACTTTAGACCATGACCAAATGGCACCCTGTTCCCTATATAGTGCACTACTTTAGACCAGGACCAAATGGCACCCTGTTCCCTACATAGTGCACTACTTTAGACCCGGGACCAAATGGCACCCTGTTCCCTATATAGTGCACTACTTTAGACCAGGACCAAATGGCACCCTGTTCCCTATATAGTGCACTACTTTAGACCAGGACCAAATGGCACCCTGTTCCCTATATAGTGCACTACTTTAGACCAGGACCAAATGGCACCCTGTTCCTATATAGTGCACTACTTTAGACCGGGACCAAATGGCACCCTGTTCCCTATATAGTGCACTACTTTAGACCGGGACCAAATGCCACCCTGTTCCCTATATAGTGCACTACTTTAGACCAGGACCAAATGGCACCCTGTTCCCTACATAGTGCACTACTTTAGACCCGGGACCAAATGGCACCCTGTTCCCTATATAGTGCACTACTTTAGACCAGGACCAAATGGCACCCTGTTCCCTATATAGTGCACTACTTTAGACCGGGACCAAATGGCACCCTGTTCCCTATATAGTGCACTACTTTAGACCGGGACCAAATGGCACCCTGTTCCCTATATAGTGCACTACTTTAGACCGGGACCAAATGCCACCCTGTTCCCTATATAGTGCACTACTTTAGACCAGGACCAAATGGCACCCTGTTCCCTACATAGTGCACTACTTTAGACTGGGACCAAATGGCACCCTATTCCCTACATAGTGCACTACTTTAGACCGGGACCAAATGCCACCCTGTTCCCTATATAGTGCACTACTTTAGACCAGGACCAAATGGCACCCTGTTCCTTATATAGTGCACTACTTTAGACCAGGACCAAATGGCACCCTGTTCCCTATATAGTGCACTACTTTAGACCAGGACCAAATGGCACCCTGTTCCCTATATAGTGCACTACTTTAGACCAGGACCAAATGGCACCCTGTTCCCTACATAGTGCACTACTTTAGACCAGGACCAAATGGCACCCTGTTCCCTACATAGTGCACTACTTTAGACCAGGACCAAATGGCACCCTATTCCCTACATAGTGTTCTGACCGGTGTTCTGATGGTGTTCTGTGTGTTCTGACGGTGTTCTGTGTGTTCTGACGGTGTTCTGTGTGTTCTGACGGTGTTCTGTGTGTTCTGACGGTGTTCTGTGTGTTCTGACGGTGTTCGGTGTGTTCTGATGGTTTTCTGACGGTGTTCTGATGGTGTTCTGTGTGTTTTGACGGTGTTCTGTGTGTTTTGACGGTGTTTTGTGTGTTCTGACGGTGTTCTGTGTGTTCTGACGTTGTTCGGTGTGTTCTGACGGTCTTTGGTGTGTTCTGACGGTGTTCTAGCAGTGTTCTGACGGTGTTCTAGCAGTGTTATAACGGTGTTCTGACGGTGTTCTGTTTGTTCTGACGGTGTTCTGTTTGTTCTGACGGTGTTCAGGGTGTTCTGACGGTGTTCTGTTTGTTCTGACGGTGTTCTGACTGTGTTCTGACGGTGTTCTGTTTGTTCTGACGGTGTTCTGTGTGTTCTGACGGTGTTCTGTGTGTTCTGACGGTGTTCTGTGTGTTCTGACGGTGTTCTTTGTGTTCTGACGGTGTTCTTTGTGTTCTGACGGTGTTCTGTGTGTTCTGACGGTGTTCTCTGTGTTCTGACGGTGTTCAGGGTGTTCTGACGGTGTTCTGTGTGTTCTGACGGTGTTCTGTGTGTTCTGACGGTGTTCTGTGTGTTCTGACGGTGTTCTGACGGTGTTCTGACGGTGTTCTGTTTGTTTCTGACGGTGTTCTGTTTGTTTCGACGGTGTTCTGTGTGTTCTGACGGTGTTCTGTGTGTTCTGACGGTGTTCTGTGTGTTCTGACGGTGTTCTGTGTGTTCTGACGGTGTTCTGTGTGTTCTGACGGTGTTCTGTGTGTTCTGACGGTGTTCTGTGTGTTCTGACGGTGTTCTGTGTGTTCTGATGGTGTTCTGTGTGTTCTGATGGTGTTCTGTGTGTTCTGACGGTGTTCTGTGTGTTCTGACGGTGTTCTGTGTGTTCTGACGGTGTTCTGTGTGTTCTGACGGTGTTCTGTGTGTTCTGATGGTGTTCTGTGTGTTCTGACGGTGTTCTGTGTGTTCTGACGGTGTTCTGTGTGTTCTGATGGTGTTCTGTGTGTTCTGACGGTGTTCTGTGTGTTCTGACGGTGTTCTGTGTGTTCTGACCGTGTTCAGTGTGTTCTGACGGTGTTCAGTGTGTTCTGACGGTGTTCAGTGTGTTCTGACGGTGTTCTGTGTGTTCTGTGTGTTCTGACCGTGTTCTGTGTGTTCTGACGGTGTTCTGTGTGGTGTAATGAATGTATGTACATCACATGATGAAATAATTTAGTCCCCTCTTCTCCTCCGCCCCCTAGTTTTAATGGATCCAGTTTAGTCTCCTCCGCCCCCTAGTTTTAATGGAGCCAGTCTAGTCTCCTCCGCCCCCTAGTTTTAATGGATCCAGTCTAGTCCCCTCTGCCCCCTAGTTTTAATGGATCCAGTCTAGTCTCCTCTTCTCCTCCGCCCCCTAGTTTTAATGGATCCAGTCTAGTCTCCCTCTTCTCCTCCGCCCCCTAGTTTTAATGGATCCAGTCTAGTCCCCTCTTCTCCTCCGCCCCCTAGTTTTAATGGATCCAGTCTAGTCCCCTCTTCTCCTCCGCCCCCTAGTTTTAATGGAGCCAGTCTAGTCTCCTCTTCTCCTCCGCCCCCTAGTTTTAATGGATCCAGTCTAGTCCCCTCTTCTCCTCCGCCCCTAGTTTTAATGGATCCAGTCTAGTCTCCTCTTCTCCTCCGCCCCTAGTTTTAATGGATCCAGTTTAGTCTCCTCCGCCCCCTAGTTTTAATGGATCCAGTCTAGTCTCCTCCGCCCCTAGTTTTAATGGATCCAGTCTAGTCCCCTCTTCTCCTCCGCCCCTAGTTTTAATGGAGCCAGTCTAGTCCCCTCTCCTCCTCCGCCCCCTAGTTTTAATGGATCCAGTCTAGTCCCCTCTTCTCCTCCGCCCCCTAGTTTTAATGGATCCAGTCTAGTCCCCTCTTCTCCTCCGCCCCCTAGTTTTAATGGATCCAGTCTAGTCCCCTCTTCTCCTCCGCCCCCTAGTTTTAATGGAGCCAGTCTAGTCCCCTCTCCTCCTCCGCCCCCTAGTTTTAATGGATCCAGTTTAGTCTCCTCCACCCTCTAGTTTTAATGGATCCAGTTTAGTCTCCTCCGCCCCCTAGTTTTAATGGATCCAGTTGTATAAGAGAGAGGTGGCTGTAAATCATTCTAACAGTGACCTGCGTGGCATCGGTGATTAAGGAATAGAAAGTACATCACATAGAGGAGAGAAAGTGTGTGTGTGGTTCTGTCCCTCTGTGTCTCTGTCCCAGTGTGTGTGTGCTTCTGACCCTCTGTCTCTCTGTCCCAGTGTGTGTGTGTGTGGTTCTGACTCTCTGTGTCTCTGTCCCAGTGTGTGTGAGGTTCTGACTCTCTGTCTCTCTGTCCCAGTGTGTGTGAGGTTCTGACTCTCTGTGTATCTGTCCCAGTGTGTGTGTGTGTGGTTCTGACCCTCTGTGTCTCTGTCCCAGTGTGTGTGAGGTTCTGACTCTCTGTGTATCTGTCCCAGTGTGTGTGTGTGTGGTTCTGTCCCTCTGTGTCTCTGTCCCAGTGTGTGTGAGGTTCTGACTCTCTGTGTCTCTCTGTCCCTGTGTGTGTGTGGTTCTGACCCTCTGTGTCTCTCTGTCCCAGTGTGTGTGTGGTTCTGACTCTCTGTGTCTCTCTGTCCCAGTGTGTGTGTGGTTCTGACCCTTTGTGTCTCTCTGTCCCAGTGTGTGTGTGTGTGGTTCTGTCTCTCTGTCCCAGTGTGTGTGAGGTTCTGACCCTCTGTGTCTCTCTGTCCCAGTGTGTGTGTGGTTCTGACTCTCTGTGTCTCTCTGTCCCAGTGTGTGTGTGGTTCTGACTCTCTGTGTTTCTGTCCCAGTGTGTGTGTGGTTCTGACTCTCTGTGTCTCTCTGTCCCAGTGTGTGTGTGGTTCTGACTCTCTGTGTTTCTGTCCCAGTGTATGTGTGGTTCTGACCCTCTGTGTATCTGTCCCAGTGTGTGTGTGGTTCTGACCCTCTGTCTCTCTGTCCCAGTGTGTGTGTGGTTCTGACCCTCTGTGTTTCTGTCCCAGTGTGTGTGTGGTTCTGACTCTCTGTGTCTCTCTGTCCCAGTGTGTGTGTGGTTCTGACTCTCTGTGTTTCTGTCCCAGTGTGTGTGTGATTCTGACTCTCTGTGTTTCTGTCCCAGTGTGTGTGTGGTTCTGACCCTCTGTGTCTCTCTGTCCCAGTGTGTGTGTGGTTCTGACTCTCTGTGTGTCTCTGTCCCAGTGTGTGTGTGGTTCTGACTCTCTGTGTCTCTGTCCCAGTGTATGTGTGGTTCTGACTCTCTGTGTCTCTCTGTCCCAGTGTGTGTGTGGTTCTGACTCTCTGTCTCTCTGTCCCAGTGTGTGTGTGGTTCTGACCCTCTGTGTCTCTCTGTCCCAGTGTGTGTGTGGTTCTGACTCTGTCTCTCTGTCCCAGTGTGTGTGAGGTTCTGACTCTCTGTGTATCTGTCCCAGTGTGTGTGTGGTTCTGACCCTCTGTCTCTGTCCCAGTGTGTGTGTGGTTCTGACCCTCTGTCTCTGTCCCAGTGTGTGTAGGGCAGCAGGACTTCACCATGGCGACAGGGCCTAAAGAAGAACCGGTCCCCCCTGTCCAAGAGACGTCTGTCAAGAGGCTGGTGGTCGGACCTCTGGACTTACGGCTCGACAGCAGCGCCGTGCACCGCCTTCTCAAGATGCTGGCCTGCGCCATGGACCACGAGTACCAGCCCTACTACAAACCACAACCAGGTAGATACCAACCACAACCAGGTAGATACCGACCACAACCAGGTAGATACCAACCACAACCAGGTAGATACCGACCACAACCAGGTAGATACCAACCACAACCAGGTAGATACCAACCACAACCAGGTAGATACCAACCCCACTACAAACCACAACCAGGTAGATACCGACCACAACCAGGTAGATACCAACCACAACCAGGTAGATACCGACCACAACCAGGTAGATACTAACCACAACCAGGTAGATACTAACCACAACCAGGTAGATAATAACCACAACCAGGTAGATACCAACCACAACCAGGTAGATACCAACCACAACCAGGTAGATACCAACCACAACCAGGTAGATACCGACCACAACCAGGTAGATACCGACCACAACCAGGTAGATACCAACCACAACCAGGTAGATACCAACCACAACCAGGTAGATACCAACCACAACCAGGTAGATACCGACCACAACCAGGTAGATACCAACCACAACCAGGTAGATACCGACCACAACCAGGTAGATTCCGACCACAACCAGGTAGATTCCGACCACAACCAGGTAGATACCGACCACAACCAGGTAGATACCAACCACAACCAGGTAGATACCAACCACAACCAGGTAGATACCAACCACAACCAGGTAGATACCAACCCTACTGCAAACCACAACCAGGTAGATACCAACCCTACTACAAACCACAACCAGGTAGATACCGACCACAACCAGGTAGATACCAACCCTACTACAAACCACAACCAGTTAGATACCAACCCTACTACAAACCACAACCAGGTAGATACCAACCCTACTACAAACCACAACCAGGTAGATACCAACCCTACTACAAACCACAACCAGGTAGATACCAACCCTACTACAAACCACAACCAGGTAGATACCAACTCTACTACAAACCACTACCAGGTCGATACCAACCACAACCAGGTAGATACCAACCCTACTACAAACCACTACCAGGTAGATACCAACCACAACCAGGTAGATACCAACTCTACTATAAACCACAACAAGGTAGATACCAACCACAACCAGTTAGATACCAACCCTACTACAAACCACAACCAGGTAGATACCAACCCTACTACAAACCACAACCAGGTAGATACCAACCCTACTACAAACCACAACCAGGTAGATACCAACTCTACTACAAACCACTACCAGGTAGATACCAACCACAACCAGGTAGATACCAACCCTACTACAAACCACAACCAGGTAGATACCAACCCTACTACAAACCACAACCAGATAGATACCAACCCTACTACAAACCGCAACCAGGTAGATACCAACTCTACTATAAACCACAACAAGGTAGATACCAACCACAACCAGGTAGATACCAACCCTACTACAAACCACAACCAGGTAGATACCAACCCTACTACAACCAGGTAGATACCAACCCTACTACAACCAGGTAGATACCAACCCTACTACAACCAGGTAGATACCAACCCTACTACAACCAGATAGATACCAACCCTACTACAACCAGGTAGATACCAACCACAGCCAGGTAGATACCAACCCTACTACAAACCACAACCAGGTAGATACCAACCACAACCAGGTAGATACCAACCCTACTACAAACCACAACCAGGTAGATACCAACCACAACCAGGTAGATACCAACCCTACTACAAACCACAACCAGGTAGATACCAACCACAACCAGGTAGATACCAACCCTACTACAAACCACAACCAGGTAGATACCGACCACAACCAGGTAGATACCAATCCTACTACAAACCACAACCAGGTAGATACCAACCACAACCAGGTAGATACCAACCCTACTACAAACCACAACCAGGTAGATACCGACCACAACCAAGTAGATACCAACCCTACTACAACCAGGTAGATACCAACTCTACTACAACCAGGTAGATACCAACGCTACTACAACCAGGTAGATACCAACGCTACTCAACCAGGTAGATACCAACCCTACTACAACCAAGTAGATACCAACCCTACTACAACCAGGTAGATACCAACTCTACTACAACCTGGTAGATACCAACCCTACTACAACCAGGTAGATACCAACGCTACTCAACCAGGTAGATACCAACCCTACTACAACCAAGTAGATACCAACCCTACTACAACCAGGTAGATACCAACGCTACTCAACCAGGTAGATACCAACGCTACTCAACCAGGTAGATACCAACCCTACTACAACCAGGTAGATACCAACGCTACTCAACCAGGTAGATACCAATGCTACTCAACCAGGTAGATACCAACCCTACTACAACCAGGTAGATACCAACGCTACTCAACCAGGTAGATACCAACGCTACTCAACCAGGTAGATACCAACGCTACTACAACCAGGTAGATACCAACCCTACTACAACCAGGTAGATACCAACCCTACTACAACCAGGTAGATTCCAACCAGGTAGATACCAACCCTACTACAACCAGGTAGATACCAACCATGTAGATACCAACCCTACTACAACCAGGTAGATACCAACCATGTAGATACCAACCCTACTACAACCAGGTAGATTCCAACCAGGTAGATTCCAA
Source organism: Oncorhynchus masou masou (assembly GCF_036934945.1). Lineage (NCBI taxonomy): Eukaryota > Metazoa > Chordata > Actinopteri > Salmoniformes > Salmonidae > Oncorhynchus > Oncorhynchus masou. The sequence continues at coordinate 56,775 of NW_027008857.1, forward strand.
CCAGGTAGATTCCAACCAGGTAGATTCCAACCAGGTAGATTCCAACCAGGTAGATACCAACCAGGTAGATTCCAACCAGATAGATTCCAACCCTATTACAGCGAGGTAGATTCCAACCAGGTAGATTCCAACCAGGTAGATTCCAACCAGGTAGATTCCAACCAGGTAGATTCCAACCAGGTAGATTCCAACCAGGTAGATTCCAACCAGGTAGATTCCAACCAGGTAGATACCAACCAGGTAGATTCCAACCCTAAAGCTACTTTGTCATGTTATTCACTGTAACTGTCTGTCCAGGTGAGATTCCACAGGTAGTATGTCATACATACACTGTTATAATGTCCCCATAGTGTCCATCAAGACAACACTGTTATTTTAATGTCTCAGTGTCCATCAATACAACACTGTTATAATAATGTCCTCATAGTGTCCATCAATACAACACTGTTATAATAATGTCCTCATAGTGTCCATCAAGACATCACTGTTATTATGTCCTCATAGTGTCCAAGACAACACTGTTATTTTAATGTCTCAGTGTCCATCAATACAACACTGTTATAATAATGTCCTCATAGTGTCCATCAAGACATCACTGTTATAATAATGTCCTCATAGTGTCCCATCTCTCAAGTCAAGTTTCCCCTCATCACCACTAAGATTGTTTTCCAGCACGGACAACAATCTTCAAGCACCACCCCTGTGTGTTTATGAAACATGTGCTCCAGGACATGTTGCTCCATTCAGAGGTCCCCCGTGGGGTTCGGCCTCGTCGGAGTGATCCTCTGTAATCTGTTTGTGAAGGTCGAAAGGTCAAACCAAACACCTTTGTTAGCCGTGGACTTGGCGCGGCCAGCGGTGACATCATCTGTGGGATGTTTGGAACGAGAGGTCGTTTTCCAGAGTCAGAGTTCTGTTGAAACCAGAACATCCGTTGCTTTCAATTGTTACAAACATAGAGTAATTAGAGGTCTTCAAAGGATCTGTGTGTGTGTGTGTGTGTGTGTGTGTGTGTGTGTGTGTGTGTGTATTCCTGCCCTGTGTGTTCTCTCTGTTACAATGCCTTTCAGTCCAGGGAGAGAAGGTGCATGTTAACTCGTGATGCGCTCTGACCCCTGCTCTCTGACCCCTGCTCTCTGACCCCTCCCAGTCGA